>NC_089202.1:31730993-31758493 GCF_963930695.1 Labrus bergylta
CTCAGAGTCCGGGGAGACACCGGTGTTGCTCTCTCGTGGTCTTGGGCGTGTTGCCATGGAGACCGCCCCCCTCCTCCTCCTCGTGGCTCTGTGGGTGGAGTCGAGCTGCTCGTCATCACTGGAGTCTCTGAGAGGAACAGTCTGATTATCATGCTGCTCATAAAGGCTTCAATCACTTCAGTCAGCATCACACCCACTCACAGCTCTTCCTCGCCGTCTTCCTGCGAGGTCAGAGGTCGCTCACAGGCCACACACGTGTTTCCCAAACTGTGGAAACATGGCCGACAGAACACGCCTGTGAAAACAAGACGGCAGCAGCTCGTGAAGACAGAAGAAACACAAACAGGAAGTGTGAACTTTAGATTCCATGATATGAAATATGAAGTTTAACAGACAGGAAGCTAAAGGATGACCAACAGGTCACCTGTGTTTAGATTCAGCAGAGTGTTAGATATCAGGGAGGGGGCGGGGCCTGAGTCACACACACATCTTTATTTACTTTCAGTTTGAAAGTTAAACACGAGATGTTTAGAAAAGAAGAAACTCAGAGACACCAACGAAGAAGAACAATGAACAAATAATGTTCCTTTAAATGTGACTAAAGTGCAGAACGTAGTGTGTGTGTGTGTGTGTGTGTGTGTGTGCTCAGCTTCAGTTACTGTTATCTGTCTGAACGCAGCTGAGTCAACAACAGTTAGAGCTGAAGGACGCTCCCTCAGCACACACACACACACACACACACACACACACACACACACACACACACACACACACACACACACACACACACACACACACACACACACACACACACACACACACACACACACACACACACACACACACACACACACACACACACACACACACACGTTAGTGACACCGGTGGCCGTGAAGTGAACTGCAGCGCTCCGGTCATTGAGGGACAACAAGCTGTATTTGATTGACAGGTGTCAGCTTTGTCGTCATCACCACATCACCTGTGTGCGACTCTACCTGCACACTGTGGGACGTCACAGGCGGCCATGTTGTCCTCGTCCTGTCTCACCTCCTCACCACATGCCAGACAGGTAACTAGAGACAGACCCAGCAGGTGAGACAGGTGAACCCCTCCAGGTAATCTGAGACACAGAGAGAGAGAAAATACACTGAAAAGATTCATCAGGAGACACCTGGTTGATTTGATTTGATTTATTTATTTAAAGGACAGTGCACATTAATCAATATTTCTGTAAATGTGCCGGTGTTAGCCAGCAGGCTAATTTTCAACTGTAGTCCTTTGGCAAGATGTTAAGCTAGGCACAGGGTGGCTAAAAAATAAAAACTTGTTAAAGAATACACACAGCAACAGATAACAACAGTATAACATGATGCCAATATACTGGCTCCATTAAAACATATAACCATACAACCATTCATACAAACCACCATGGGTTAGACAGCACAGCTACAACAATACATAGCAACAGACAAACATGCACTCAGATTAAATACTATCAAAGGTGTTCACATTTTTGATTGCTTAAAAGCCAGTCGTTAAGACGGTGGGTGAATGTATGGTGGGAGGTTCAATTTCTAATCTCCAATGGCAATTGGTTCCATAATTTAGAGGCTCTCACAGAGAAACATAATTGACCAAAGGAGCTGGACCTAAGAGGGACTACACAGTCCCCTCACAGAAGTAATTATAGACTTAACTTTGGATGTAATATCAATTGGTGATGAGTATAGTGGACCATTTTGAGGACTATGTATAGCTCTGTGTGTCTGTCTGTGTGTGTGTGTGTGTGTGTGTGTGTGTGTGTGTGTGTGTGTGTGTGTGTGTGTGTGTGTGTGTGTGTGTGTGTGTGTGTGTGTGTGTGTGTGTGTGTGTGTGTGTGTGAGCCGCTCTGTGTGTACCTCAGCAGGAGAGCTTGAAGATGACTCCCTCCTCCTCCTGCGTCAGCTCTGATCCGGGCTGCAGACCTCCTCAGGACATTCCCCAGCGTCCACCTCTGGTCCAGGATCTGCTGTCGGAGGAACCGGATCCTCTCCTGTAAAACAAACAAACAACAACAAACACACACGTAGGATCGTCTGAGGAACGCCACATGTTCTGATGAGAATGTTTAAAAGCGGAGTGAGAGGGAGGCCGAGCGGTTTAGCCTCCAGCAGTTTCACCTGAAACATGAACAAACTTTGTTCTCTTTGTGTGGTGAGGCTGCAGCTCGTATTTCACATCACAATAAATCAGAGACCAACGACTGTTTCATTCGCACGCACGCACGCACGCACTGGAGCAACAAAGCGACAGCCGAGTGATGGAGGACAGAGAATAAAGATGTGACAGGTTTGATCCCACCCTGATGGTTTGATTAAGAGTGTTGGAGATGAACCAACAGGATGGATTCTTTGTGGAGAGATCGTGATGCAGGCTTTAATGCTGCAGTGACTTCCTGTTTAGAGAGATGGTGACTCCTGATTGGACAGTGATGACGATGTTTTCACTGAATGTGCTTCTCATCAGCGTAATCATGAAAGATCTAAAGATGAGGAGGGGCTCCATGTTTCACACTGAGGAAGGATCCGGGTCACAGTCTGATCTGTGGGGCGGGAGAGTCCGGGTCAGGTGTGTTCAAGGTCTCTCAGGTGTGTTCAGGGTCTCTCAGGTGTGTTCAAGGTCTCTCAGGTGTGTTCAGGGTCTCTCAGGTGTGTCAGAGTCTCAGGTGGGTTTCTGTGTAAGCACGCTCAGACCTGCATCCTGCCTCAGTCCTCATTCTGCAGATTCTTTACATACCTGTCTGCTCACTGACCTCTCACCTACTGCTGTGTGTGTGTGTGTGTGTGTGTGTGTGTGTGTGTGTGTGTGTGTGTGTGTGTGTGTGTGTGTGTGTGTGTCTGTGTCTGTGTCTGTGTGTGTGTGTGTGTGTGTCTGTGTGTGTGTGTGAGTGTGTGTGTGTGTGTGTCTGTGTGTGTGTGTGTGTGTGTGTGTCATTGGCTGCTTTTACATGGACACAAATAATTGGTTTAAAAGCCAATCAGAACAGACTGATCCGATCAGTGTAATCCATGTTCACGCTCGATCTGATCGAGTCGGCCTGACGGGGAATCATCGACAGTAAATATTTAAATGAGGGTAAGGTTAGTGGGCGTGGCTGACCTGCTCTCTGTGTGGATGATATGAAGCACAGGCGAGTCGTCTGCAGCGCTGCATTAACCCCCTACTCAGAGAGACCAGCAGAGACAGACCCAACAGGAACCCTGCAAACAGAACCAGAACCAGTGAGACCAGAAAGACCAACAGACACAGACCTGCTCCTGAAAGGTTAAAGGTGACATCTCCTCCTCCTCTTCAGTGTAAATAAGTGTCAGAGCTCCTCAAAACATGTGTGTGAAGTTTCTTGTTCTAAATCCACTCTGATCCTGTATTTGATCATGTCTATAAACCCCTCTATTTCAGCCCTGCTCAGAACAGACTGTTTCTGTGTCTGTACCTTTAAATATGTAAATGAGCTGTGTCTGACCACGCCCCCTCTTTGGAAGGGCTTGGGTGTCTCAGTCTTTCTGGCTCCATGTCCTATTGTTTTCGGTGAGAAGGAAGACTCAGAGGGCAGAACAAACACCTAGCTGTGGGAGTTTGTGGACACAGTTTAACCTGCGGTGTTGGGCGGGCTGTGATGTCACTTCCTGTGCGTCCTCTTACCAAGGGTGAAGCAGGTGCTGTAGTCGGGCTCTGACGGCGCCAGCAGACACTTCCTGCTGATCACGGTGATGTTTCCTCCCTGCAGGATGTTAAATGACGTCACCAGGTCTCTGAAGATGTCTGAGGCGTAACCCGAGCCGTTCACCTGCACAGCCACCGTCACCGGGGCTGATGGGAGGTGATGTTTCCATGGTTACCACATTTCACACTGATAATCACAATCCTACATCAGGATGGTAGTCTCACCTCTGGCCACGACGTCCCCCTTCACCTGGTTCTGCACCTGATCCAGGATCCAGAACACCAGGAAGTCCAGCGCCACCAGCAGGCTGCCTATCACCAGGTGTCTGAGCACGGAGACCACGCCCGCCAGCACCGCACGCCACTCGCGTCCAGACAGGTGAAACGACACTGCAGGAAACACGCTTCAGGTCAACTGAGCTACAACTGATGGATGACATCATTCATGAGCAGCCAATCAGCAGCAGACACACACACAGGTGTACTGACGTGGTGTGATGTAGGTCTTGGCCTCCAGGCGTGTGATTGGCAGAACTGAGGCCCCACCCCCTGAGGTCAGCTGACGGTCGAGCTCTTCAAACTGAGCGCTGATGTAGACGTTATCAAAGTCGAGGTCAGAGAGAAACCTGCGTCTATACCGCACCGCCCTACACACACACACACACACACACACACACACACACACACACACATACACAGACACACACACAGAGACACACACACACACACACAGACAGACACAGACACAGACACACACACACACACACACACACACACACACACACACACACACACACACACACACACACACACACACACACACACACACACACACACACACACACACACACACACACACACACACACACACACACACACACAGCTTAAGATTTAAAGATGTGTGTGTGTTAGTGTAACACCGGTGTGACCTCTGACCTCAGGTAGGAGCAGGCGAGCAGGACAAGGCCGCCATACGTCAGTGGTGCGCTCAGCGTCTGAAACAGGTGCAGCTCTGAGGAGACTTCCTCCATGATGTCCCGGGACACCTGCTGCAGAGAGCGGCTGCTGTTGGCGTCCAGGTCGAACTTCACCGAGGCCGAGACGTTGAAGTCGAACTCTCGCTTCAGTCGCTGGAACGCTGCGACCGTGGCTGGAGGGGGAGAGATTAAATGGCTCAGCAGGAGGATGGAGAGCGTCGAGACGAGACAAACAACGAGATGATGAACTCACGGGCTGCCAGGCGTTTCTTCAGATGGCCGGCGATGTAGGAGGGGATGGTGCAGAAGAGCTCACCGGCTGAAAACACACACAGACAATTTAGAAAGCTGATGTCAGGTGTAAAATAAAGAAAGCATTAATGGAGGTGGTGATGGTGTCAGTGAATGCACCACGGGCGAGGCTGCAGAGCGGTAGGAAGACGTCCACAATGTCACACAGGAAGTTGAACTCTCCCAGCAGGTCGGAGCAGTCGGCCCGGGCATCCAGGAACACTGCCCGGCACTTCCTGTACGGGGAACCCAGTATGGCGTTACACTTGTCCCCGATGTCCACCAGGAAGTGAAGGACGTTCCTCAGAGTGCGAGCTGCAAGGTGAGCATTCATAGTACACGGGCTGTTCAGTCATGAGCAGCTATACACACATTCCAGGAGAACTACAAGATCACAGGAGAACTACAAGATCAAAGGAGAACTACAAGATCACAAGAGAACTACAAGATCACAGGAGAACTACAAGATCAAAGGAGAACTACAAGATCAAAGGAGAGCTACAAGATCACAAGAGAGCTACAAGATCACAAGAGAACTACAAGATCACAGGAGAGCTACAAGATCACAAGAGAACTACAAGATCCCAGGAGAACTACAAGATCACAAGAGAACTACATGATCACAGGAGAACTACAAGATCACAGGAGAACTACAAGATCACAAAAGAGCTACAAGATCACAAGAGAGCTACAAGATCACAGGAGAACTACAAGATCACAGGAGAGCTACAAGATCACAGGAGAACTACAAGATCACAGGAGAACTACAAGATCAAAAGAGAACTACAAGATCACAGGAGAACTACAAGATCACAAAAGAGCTACAAGATCACAAGAGAGCTACAAGATCACAAGAGAACTACAAGATCACAGGAGAACTACTAGATCACAGGAGAACGAGAACTACAAGATCACAAGATAACTACAAGATCACAGGACAACTACAAGATCACAGGAGAACTCCAAGATCACAGGACAACTACAAGTTCAGGAGAACTACAAGATCACAGGAGAACTACAAGACCACATGAGAACTACAAGATCACAAGAGAACGACAAGATCACAGGAGAACTACAAGATCACAGGAGAACTACAAGTTCAGGAGAACTACAAGATCACAGGAGAAATACAAGACCACATGAGAACTACAAGATCACAAGAGAACTACAAGATCACAGGAGAACAACAAGATCACAGGAGAACGACAAGATCACAGGAGAACTACAAGATCACAAGAGAACTACAAGATCCCAGGAGAACTACAAGATCCCAGGAGAACTACAAGATGACAGAAGAACTACAAGAGAACTACAAGATCACAGGAGAACTACAAGATCACAGGAGAACTACAAGATCACAAGAGAACTTCAAAATCACCGGAGAACTACAAGATCACAGGAGAACTACAAGATCACAAGAGAACTTCAAAATCACCGGAGAACTACAAGATCACAGGAGAACTACAAGATCACAAGAGAACTACAAGATCACAAGAGAACTACAGTATCACAGAGAACTACAAGATCAAAGGAGAACTATAAGAGAACTACAAGATCACAAGATAACCACAAGATCACAAGAGAGCTACAAGATCACAGGAGAACTACAAGATCACAAGAGAACTACAAGATCACAAGAGAACTGCAAGATCACAGGAGAACTACAAGATCACAGGAGAACTACAAGATCACAGGAGAACTGCAAGATCACAGGAGAACTACAAGATCCCAGGAGAACTACAAGATCCCAAGAGAACTACAAGATCCCAGGAGGACTACAAGATCACAAGAGAACTACAAGAGCACTACAAGATCACAGGAGAACTACAAGATCACAGGAGAACTACAAGATCACAGGAGAACTCAGAGATCACAAGAGAACTACAAGATCCCAAGAGAACTACAAGATCCCAGGAGGACTACAAGATCCCAGGAGGACTACAAGATCACAAGAGAACTACAAGAGCACTACAAGATCACAGGAGAACTACAAGATCACAAGAGAACTACAAGATCACAAGAGAACTACAAGATCACAAGAGAACTACAAGATTACAGGAGAACAACAAGATCACAGGACAACTACAAGATCACAGGAGAACTATAACAGAACTACAAGATCACAAGATAACTACAAGATCACAAGAGAACTACAAGATCACAGGAGAACTGCAAGATCACTGGAGAACTACAAGATCACAGGAGAACTGCAAGATCACAGGAGAACTGCAAGATCACAGGAGAACTACAAGATCACAAGAGAACGACAAGATCACAGGAGAACTACAAGATCACAGGAGAACTACAAGATCCCAGGAGAACTACAAGATCACAAGATCACAAGAGAACTACAAGATCACAGGAGAACTGCAAGATCACAGGAGAACTACAAGATCACAGGAGAACTACAAGATCACAGGAGAACTGCAAGATCATAGGAGAACTACAAGATCACAGGAGAACTACAAGATCCCAGGAGAACTACAAGATCCCAAGAGAACTACAAGATCCCAGGAGGACTACAAGATCACAAGAGAACTACAAGAGCACTACAAGATCACAGGAAAACTACAAGATCACAAGAGAACTACAAGATCACAGGAGAACTACAAGATCACCGGAGAACTACAAGATCACAGGAGAACTACAAGATCACAAGAGAACTACAAGATCACAGGAGAACTACAAGATCCCAGGAGAACTACAAGATCACAGGAGAACTACAGGATCAAAGGAGAACTGTAAGAGAGCTACAAGATCACAGGAGAACTACAAGATCAAAGGAGAACTATAAGAGAACTACAAGATCACAAGATAACTACAAGATCACAAGAGAACTACAAGATCACAGGAGAACTGCAAGATCACAAGATAACAACAAGATCACAGGAGAACTACAAGATCCCAGGAGAACTACAAGATCCCAGGAGGACTACAAGATCAAAGGAGAACTACAAGAGTACTACAAGATCACAGGAGAACTACAAGATCACAAGAGAACTACAAGATCACAGGAGAACTACAAGATCACAGGAGAACTACAAGATCCCAGGAGAACTACAAGATGACAGAAGAACTACAAGAGAACTACAAGATCACAGGAGAACTACAAGATCACAGGAGAACTACAAGATCACAAGAGAACTTCAAAATCACCGGAGAACTACAAGATCACAGGAGAACTACAAGATCACAAGAGAACTTCAAAATCACCGGAGAACTACAAGATCACAGGAGAACTACAAGATCACAAGAGAACTACAAGATCACAAGAGAACTACAGTATCACAGAGAACTACAAGATCAAAGGAGAACTATAAGAGAACTACAAGATCACAAGATAACCACAAGATCACAAGAGAGCTACAAGATCACAGGAGAACTACAAGATCACAAGAGAACTACAAGATCACAAGAGAACTGCAAGATCACAGGAGAACTACAAGATCACAGGAGAACTACAAGATCACAGGAGAACTGCAAGATCACAGGAGAACTACAAGATCCCAGGAGAACTACAAGATCCCAAGAGAACTACAAGATCCCAGGAGGACTACAAGATCACAAGAGAACTACAAGAGCACTACAAGATCACAGGAGAACTACAAGATCACAGGAGAACTACAAGATCACAGGAGAACTCAGAGATCACAAGAGAACTACAAGATCCCAAGAGAACTACAAGATCCCAGGAGGACTACAAGATCCCAGGAGGACTACAAGATCACAAGAGAACTACAAGAGCACTACAAGATCACAGGAGAACTACAAGATCACAGGAGAACTACAAGATCACAGGAGAACTACAAGATCACAAGAGAACTACAAGATCACAAGAGAACTACAAGATTACAGGAGAACAACAAGATCACAGGACAACTACAAGATCACAGGAGAACTATAACAGAACTACAAGATCACAAGATAACTACAAGATCACAAGAGAACTACAAGATCACAAGAGAACTACAAGATCACAGGAGAACTGCAAGATCACTGGAGAACTACAAGATCACAGGAGAACTGCAAGATCACAGGAGAACTGCAAGATCACAGGAGAACTACAAGATCACAAGAGAACGACAAGATCACAGGAGAACTACAAGATCACAGGAGAACTACAAGATCCCAGGAGAACTACAAGATCACAAGATCACAAGAGAACTACAAGATCACAGGAGAACTGCAAGATCACAGGAGAACTACAAGATCACAGGAGAACTACAAGATCACAGGAGAACTGCAAGATCATAGGAGAACTACAAGATCACAGGAGAACTACAAGATCCCAGGAGAACTACAAGATCCCAAGAGAACTACAAGATCCCAGGAGGACTACAAGATCACAAGAGAACTACAAGAGCACTACAAGATCACAGGAGAACTACAAGATCACAGGAGAACTACAAGATCACAGGAGAACTCAGAGATCACAAGAGAACTACAAGATCCCAAGAGAACTACAAGATCCCAGGAGGACTACAAGATCCCAGGAGGACTACAAGATCACAAGAGAACTACAAGAGCACTACAAGATCACAGGAGAACTACAAGATCACAGGAGAACTACAAGATCACAGGAGAACTACAAGATCACAAGAGAACTACAAGATCACAAGAGAACTACAAGATTACAGGAGAACAACAAGATCACAGGACAACTACAAGATCACAGGAGAACTATAACAGAACTACAAGATCACAAGATAACTACAAGATCACAAGAGAACTACAAGATCACAGGAGAACTGCAAGATCACTGGAGAACTACAAGATCACAGGAGAACTGCAAGATCACAGGAGAACTGCAAGATCACAGGAGAACTACAAGATCACAAGAGAACGACAAGATCACAGGAGAACTACAAGATCACAGGAGAACTACAAGATCCCAGGAGAACTACAAGATCACAAGATCACAAGAGAACTACAAGATCACAGGAGAACTGCAAGATCACAGGAGAACTACAAGATCACAGGAGAACTACAAGATCACAGGAGAACTGCAAGATCATAGGACAACTACAAGATCACAGGAGAACTACAAGATCCCAGGAGAACTACAAGATCCCAAGAGAACTACAAGATCCCAGGAGGACTACAAGATCACAAGAGAACTACAAGAGCACTACAAGATCACAGGAAAACTACAAGATCACAAGAGAACTACAAGATCACAGGAGAACTACAAGATCACCGGAGAACTACAAGATCACAGGAGAACTACAAGATCACAAGAGAACTACAAGATCACAGGAGAACTACAAGATCCCAGGAGAACTACAAGATCACAGGAGAACTACAGGATCAAAGGAGAACTGTAAGAGAGCTACAAGATCACAGGAGAACTACAAGATCAAAGGAGAACTATAAGAGAACTACAAGATCACAAGATAACTACAAGATCACAAGAGAACTACAAGATCACAGGAGAACTGCAAGATCACAAGATAACAACAAGATCACAGGAGAACTACAAGATCCCAGGAGAACTACAAGATCCCAGGAGGACTACAAGATCAAAGGAGAACTACAAGAGTACTACAAGATCACAGGAGAACTACAAGATCACAAGAGAACTACAAGATCACAGGAGAACTACAAGATCACAGGAGAACTACAAGATCCCAGGAGAACTACAAGATGACAGAAGAACTACAAGAGAACTACAAGATCACAGGAGAACTACAAGATCACAGGAGAACTACAAGATCACAAGAGAACTTCAAAATCACCGGAGAACTACAAGATCACAGGAGAACTACAAGATCACAAGAGAACTTCAAAATCACCGGAGAACTACAAGATCACAGGAGAACTACAAGATCACAAGAGAACTACAAGATCACAAGAGAACTACAGTATCACAGAGAACTACAAGATCAAAGGAGAACTATAAGAGAACTACAAGATCACAAGATAACCACAAGATCACAAGAGAGCTACAAGATCACAGGAGAACTACAAGATCACAAGAGAACTACAAGATCACAAGAGAACTGCAAGATCACAGGAGAACTACAAGATCACAGGAGAACTACAAGATCACAGGAGAACTGCAAGATCACAGGAGAACTACAAGATCCCAGGAGAACTACAAGATCCCAAGAGAACTACAAGATCCCAGGAGGACTACAAGATCACAAGAGAACTACAAGAGCACTACAAGATCACAGGAGAACTACAAGATCACAGGAGAACTACAAGATCACAGGAGAACTCAGAGATCACAAGAGAACTACAAGATCCCAAGAGAACTACAAGATCCCAGGAGGACTACAAGATCCCAGGAGGACTACAAGATCACAAGAGAACTACAAGAGCACTACAAGATCACAGGAGAACTACAAGATCACAGGAGAACTACAAGATCACAGGAGAACTACAAGATCACAGGAGAACTACAAGATCACAAGAGAACTACAAGATCACAAGAGAACTACAAGATTACAGGAGAACAACAAGATCACAGGACAACTACAAGATCACAGGAGAACTATAACAGAACTACAAGATCACAAGATAACTACAAGATCACAAGAGAACTACAAGATCACAAGAGAACTACAAGATCACAGGAGAACTGCAAGATCACTGGAGAACTACAAGATCACAGGAGAACTGCAAGATCACAGGAGAACTGCAAGATCACAGGAGAACTACAAGATCACAAGAGAACGACAAGATCACAGGAGAACTACAAGATCACAGGAGAACTACAAGATCCCAGGAGAACTACAAGATCACAAGATCACAAGAGAACTACAAGATCACAGGAGAACTGCAAGATCACAGGAGAACTACAAGATCACAGGAGAACTACAAGATCACAGGAGAACTGCAAGATCATAGGAGAACTACAAGATCACAGGAGAACTACAAGATCCCAGGAGAACTACAAGATCCCAAGAGAACTACAAGATCCCAGGAGGACTACAAGATCACAAGAGAACTACAAGAGCACTACAAGATCACAGGAAAACTACAAGATCACAAGAGAACTACAAGATCACAGGAGAACTACAAGATCACCGGAGAACTACAAGATCACAGGAGAACTACAAGATCACAAGAGAACTACAAGATCACAGGAGAACTACAAGATCCCAGGAGAACTACAAGATCACAGGAGAACTACAGGATCAAAGGAGAACTGTAAGAGAGCTACAAGATCACAGGAGAACTACAAGATCAAAGGAGAACTATAAGAGAACTACAAGATCACAAGATAACTACAAGATCACAAGAGAACTACAAGATCACAGGAGAACTGCAAGATCACAAGATAACAACAAGATCACAGGAGAACTACAAGATCCCAGGAGAACTACAAGATCCCAGGAGGACTACAAGATCAAAGGAGAACTACAAGAGTACTACAAGATCACAGGAGAACTACAAGATCACAAGAGAACTACAAGATCACAGGAGAACTACAAGATCACAGGAGAACTACAAGATCACAGGAGAACTACAAGATCAAAGGAGAACTATAAGACAACTACAAGACCACAAGATAACCACAAGATCACAAGAGAGCTACAAGATCACAGGAGAACTACAAGATCACAAGAGAACTACAAGATCACAGGAGAACTGCAAGATCACAAGATAACTACAAGATCACAGGAGAACTACAAGATCACAGGAGAACTAGAAGATCACAAGAGAACTACAAGATCACAGGAGAACTACAAGATCACAGGAGAACTACATGATCACAAGAGAGCTACAAGATCACAAAAGAACTACAAGATCACAGGAGAACTCCAAGATCACAGGACAACTATAGTTTAGGAGAACTACAAGATCACAGGAGAACTACAAGATCACAGGAGAACTACAAGATCACAAGAGAACTACAAGATCACAGGAGAACTACAAGATCCCAGGAGAACTACAAGATCCCAGGAGGACTACAAGATCAAAGGAGAACTACAAGAGTACTACAAGAACACAGGAGAATGACAAGATCACAAGAGAACTACAAGATCACAGGAGAACTGCAAGATCACTGGAGAACTACAAGATCACAAGAGAACTACAAGATCACAGGAGAACTACAAGATCACAAGATAACTACAAGATCACAAGAGAACTACAAGATCACAAGAGAACTACAAGATCACAGGACAACTACAAGATCACAGGAGAACTATAAGAGAACTACAAGATCACAAGATAACTACAAGATCACAAGAGAACTACAAGATCACACGATAACTACAAGATCACAAGAGAGCTACAAGATCACAAGACAACTACAAGATCACAGGAGAACTACAAGATCACAAGAGAACTACATGATCACAGGAGAACTACAAGATCACAAGAGAACTACATGATCACAGGAGAACTACAAGATCACAAGATAACTACAAGATCACAGGAGAACTACAAGATCACAGGAGAACTACAAGATCACAAGAGAAGTACAAGATCACAGGAGAACTACAAGATCACAGGAGAACTACATGATCACAAGAGAGCTACAAGATCACAAAAGAACTAGAAGATCACAAGAGAAGTACAAGATCACAGGAGAACTACAAGATCACAGGAGAACTACATGATCACAAGAGAGCTACAAGATCACAAAAGAACTACAAGATCACAGGACAACTATAGTTTAGGAGAACTACAAGATCACAGGAGAACTACAAGATCAAAGGAGAACTACAAGATCACAAGAGAACTACAAGATCACAGGAGAACTACAAGATCACAAGAGAACTACAAGATCACAGGAGAACTACAAGATCACAGGAGAACTACAAGATCCCAGGAGAACTACAAGATCCCAGGAGAACTACAAGATCCCAGGAGGACTACAAGATCAAAGGAGAACTACAAGAGTACTACAAGAACACAGGAGAACGACAAGATCACAAGAGAACTACAAGATCACAAGAGAACTGCAAGATCACAGGAGAACTGCAAGATCACAGGAGAACTGCAAGATCACAGGAGAACTACAAGATCACAAGAGAACGACAAGATCACAGGAGAACTACAAGATCACAGGAGAACTACAAGAGCACAGGAGAACTGCAAGATCACAGGAGAACTACAAGATCCCAGGAGAACTACAAGATCACAAGAGAACTACAAGATCACAAGAGAACTACAAGATCACAGGAGAACTGCAAGATCACAGGAGAACTACAAGATCACAGGAGAACTACAAGATCACAGGAGAACTGCAAGATCATAGGAGAACTACAAGATCACAGGAGAACTACAAGATCCCAGGAGAACTACAAGATCCCAAGAGAACTACAAGATCCCAGGAGGACTACAAGATCACAAGAGAACTACAAGAGCACTACAAGATCACAGGAGAACTACAAGATCACAAGAGAACTACAAGATCACAGGAGAACTACAAGATCACCGGAGAACTACAAGATCACAGGAGAACTACAAGATCACAGGAGAACTACAGGATCAAAGGAGAACTGTAAGAGAGCTACAAGATCACAGGAGAACTACAAGATCAAAGGAGAACTATAAGAGAACTATAAGATCACAAGATAACTACAAGATCACAAGAGAACTACAAGATCACAGGAGAACTGCAAGATCACAAGATAACAACAAGATCACAGGAGAACTACAAGATCCCAGGAGAACTACAAGATCCCAGGAGGACTACAAGATCAAAGGAGAACTACAAGAGTACTACAAGATCACAGGAGAACTACAAGATCACAGGAGAACTACAAGATCAAAGGAGAACTATAAGAGAACTACAAGATCACAGGAGAACTACAAGATCAAAGGAGAACTATAAGAGAACTACAAGATCACAAGATAACCACAAGATCACAAGAGAGCTACAAGATCACAGGAGAACTACAAGATCACAAGAGAACTACAAGATCACAAGAGAACTACAAGATCACAGGAGAACTGCAAGATCACAAGATAACTACAAGATCACAGGAGAACTACAAGATCACAGGAGAACTAGAAGATCACAAGAGAAGTACAAGATCACAGGAGAACTACAAGATCACAGGAGAACTACATGATCACAAGAGAGCTACAAGATCACAAAAGAACTACAAGATCACAGGAGAACTCCAAGATCACAGGACAACTATAGTTTAGGAGAACTACAAGATCACAGGAGAACTACAAGATCACAGGAGAACTACAAGATCACAAGAGAACTACAAGATCACAGGAGAACTACAAGATCCCAGGAGAACTACAAGATCCCAGGAGGACTACAAGATCAAAGGAGAACTACAAGAGTACTACAAGAACACAGGAGAATGACAAGATCACAAGAGAACTACAAGATCACAGGAGAACTGCAAGATCACTGGAGAACTACAAGATCACAAGAGAACTACAAGATCACAGGAGAACTGCAAGATCACAGGAGAACTACAAGATCACAGGAGAACTACAAGATCACAGGAGAACTACAAGATCACAGGAGAACTACTCTCTTTCTGTCGTTGTTCCCTTACCAACATGGCGGACGCTGTCGGTCAGAGTGTGGATGAAGTTCTGAACTCTTCCTGCAACGGCGTGAGCGTTACTGCTGATCTCTCTGATTTTGTCTAACGCCGCTGCGCGCACACACACACACACACACACACACACACACACACACACACACACACACACAATATGCAGAAAATATTCATGTTTTCACGTCAAGATGAAAGCCTTCATTAAAATCCTATTTTTTAATCAACGTGATGGTGGAGGCTTCTTATTGGTTTGTTACAGAAAAGGGGCGTGGCTGATCTCTGCATCAGTTCCTGCGTCTGATTGGCTGCCAGCTCGGCTCCACACAGCAGACTGGCGGCGGCTCGCTCCGTGTTTTCGAATGTGTTGGTGAGCGGACCGGACAGCAGCGCCGAGACAAACAGGAAGAGCAGGAAGCTCCGCCCATGACCTGAAAGGCAGGAGAGGTTGGCTTGTGATTGGCTGAGCTGAGCCACACCCACATGTGCATAACCTGACCCAAAACCCTCTGGCGCCCCCTGTTGGAGGTTTAGTGAAGTGCTAAAGAAAATGGTTATTTCATAGTTGCTGTTGGAGTTTGAAAGAGGAGGTGGTCTCTGAAGGACAGGAACACCTGAGACTCACCTGAGCAGAGAGAAGGCAGCATCACTGTGACGTCGGCTCGGACGCCGGCTGACAGACCCAAACCGAAGGCTGCGAGGGCGGCCATGGCGATGGTGGTGTACATGCAGAACCACAGCGGCTGTTTCTGCAGGAAGAGAGCCGTGAGCCCGTACACAGACGCCAACAGCAGCCCGCAGAAAAACGCCGCCAGGCTCCGCCCCTCTTTCTGCAGGTGAGGTTTGATCGTCTTCCATTTAATGTGACTGTCGGAGCGTCCTGTTGACCTGAGATAAGACAAATCATTTACACATCGGATATTTGACTGATGGAGCCCAAGATGGTCTGGCACTTTAAACAGTCTCACTCTAAAGACGTGTCCACAAATCGTCTCCATGACGACGTCCAGACGACCTGGAACATCTCCTATATGATCAGAAGTGAAAGACCTGACAGCTGTTGCTGCTTCCTGTTTGTGTGTTTGTGTTTACATTCAGCTTCTCTCTCTAGTCAAACAGCATCATGCCTCACACTGTTAGCCGTTAGCTCCCTGTTAGCTAGCTCACACCTGTAGATTCTCTCACCTGTTCAGGACTCCTCTGACGGCCTGTGTGACTCCGCCCCTCTCTACCTGCACTCTGACGTCACACTTCATCAGGTGTTTCTGTCTGTGTTCACTCCTCATCCTCTCCGTGTGTTTTCGGTTGGAGTTAAAGTTTGGTCTCCATGGTAACCGGAAAAATGTGACGTCACGGGAACGTCCAGAATCTCAAACTGACCAACCGACCAAACGAAACAAGAGCAGGTAGAAAAGTGACATTTTGACGGTTTGTGAGCTCGTTCAGAGGATCATGACTCACCTGTGCTCACCTGTCGCTCCTCACACAGGTGACTTCACACTCTGTCCGGGACGCTAAGCTAACGTTGAGCTAACAGCAGCTAGCAGCTGACTCACAGGACTTTGTTGTGTTTCTGTCCTCCAGCTGTTCAGAGGATCAGGATGACCGTCCACCGTTTCCTCTGCAGCCAATCAGAAGAGTCAGCTCACCTGGTCGTCAGGGCGCTGATTGGAGCGGTGAGCGGCGCAGGTAACCACCACTCAAAAATAAGAGACTAATAACTGTCTTATTTTGAAAAATAAACATAGTTCTGTTATGTCTTCAGCTTTTTAAATCTAATGTCATTTAAAAAATGTTTCGTCTTATTTTCAATCATTATTAATCATAATTATTTTTATTTAGTGACCTCGTAAAATGATACAAAAATATTCATTTGTTTGAATTTATTGTTATATTCCCATTCATGATATTTTTAGACCTCTTATGTATAAATGTAATCACATATAAAAATAAATGTTAAGTACATAAAAAAAAAGATCAGATAAGATCTAATAAAAGTATTAATAATCAATTCAACAATCAATTAACATGTGTTCTTTAAAGGTCCAGTCAGTGAGCTGTGTAGAGAGTGAGATGATAAAGGTATCTTACTCTCTGATCATTAAGGAAACATGCTATGTTGAAGTGCTGGCTTCTCTGACAACAATGCAGCAGCCAGTATGTCCTCCTTCTAACTTTACATTCTGCTCCTGAATGCTCTGGATTTGTTTGGACCAGAGAAGGTAGGCGCTTTTAAGACACACCCCCACACGGCCGTTTTGGACGCCCCTCAGTTTGTCAGATATGAGAGCAGTTATCAGGTCAACAGGTGTTGCAGTGATGGAAGCGGGCAAGAGAAGTGGTTCAGATAGAAGTGATTGTACCCGACCTAAAAAGCCTCTGCATGTTTCTAATAAGCTCCACGAGCAGAAACGTGCTCAAACTAGGATCAATATTGGAGATGCTTTTGAAAAATGGAGAGAGGTTAGAACACAGAAAGGTTTACAGACCCATGCAGAGCTGGATAAACACTGAAGCTTCAGAGTCCACCACATGGTGACCTGAGTGAGCGTCCACTCTAGAGAGGAGGGGGGGAGACAGCTCTCTATGATGTTTAGAATTTAGACTGCAGTACCCATTTTAAACACCAGGGGGCAGAGTTACATACTGCGCCTTTAACAGATGAGTGAGGATTAAACTGAATATATTCGCCCTTCATATCCCGTCTGCTTCCTGTTTTCAGTTCTGTTCCTCGGAGTCTCTCACAGCCTCCCATTGACCTTTAACCTCTGGCTAACAGCAGGATTTCTTTTCATCTGTGAGAGAAATACAAACTCAATTCCTTCTGATATTTATGAAAATGATAAAACCTCTGACTGAAACACACATGTTGACTATAACCCCCCCCCCTTCCTCCCCCCGTTATACAGGTGTGTGTGCAGTGGGCGGAGCGTTGTCGTCTTCCTGCAGGTGTTCGATCCTCCTGATGTTTCCCAGCATGCTCGGCTCCCGAGGTCGGGGTTACCTGATGGTGTTAATCTTGTCGGTGCTCTGCAGGGGTGAACACACACACACACACACACACACACACACACACACACACACACACACACACACACACACACACACACACACACACACACACATTAAAAATCAAGATCTGTTGATATTTTAGGTCCACTTTCTAACATCCAGCGGAACGTGGAGACGGCGGCTCTGTCTCTGAGCTGTAACCTGGACCTGCAGGTCCATCACAGCAGGTTACTGTGGAGGGACGCCATCAGACCGTTTATCCTGATCACACAGGAGCTCACGGTGAGACTATAGGAAGCTATGCTAACCACTTAGCAGCTATGCTTCCTACTCAGGTACATAGCATACCACTGCAACTAAACTCCAAGTTTTAAGCACCCAACATCCTTAGGTTTATTTTAATGTTTTAATTTATTTGATGACCAAAAAAAATGACAAACATGAAGAGATGGTCTACTGAAAACATAAGGAGGACTTCCATACATTTTATTTTACTCCGTTTTCAATTTTGTTTGTTTAATATATTCCTTACCACGGGAAGACCAATCAGCAACCTCCACTCTTGAAACATGAAGCTGATGCTGAAGTGTAAAATCCTGCAGTTCCTGGAGTGTCCACTAGAGGCTGGCTGCAGAAGCACAGGAAGTCACATACACACCCATTCTAAAAAGCCTGTTTTTACAGCAGAGATGAACATGTTTACAGCCTGGTTCAAAAAACCAAATAGGTGTGATTAGCTCATGTCTGGATGGACACACACTGTACGGGGGGTGAATGTTTTGATGACTCATCAGTTTTGATTTGATGAAGGATAAGAGTTATTCACAATAAGGCGTGTAGCTGACCTGATTGACAGGTGGGCGCGGTGTAACGGTTTGTCAGGAGGTTTAAAACCCGCCTCAGCTCCAGCTCTCAGCCTGTCGTTAGGTTGACTGAAAGTTAGACTGAGACAGCATTTCCAGCACGGAGACCGCCATCGATGGGACTCCAGCACCCCCTGCAGGGACAGACGGGGGACGCCATCGATGGGACTCCAGCGCCCTCTGCAGGGACAGACAGAGACCGCCATCGATGGGACTCCAGCGCCCCCTGCAGGGACAGACAGAGACCGCCATCGATGGGACTCCAGCGCCCCCTGCAGGGACAGACAGAGACCGCCATCGATGGGACTCCAGCGCCCCCTGCAGGGACAGACAGAGACCGCCATCGATGGGACTCCAGCGCCCCCTGCAGGGACAGACGGGGGACGCCATCGATGGGACTCCAGCGCCCCCTGCAGGGACAGACAGAGACCGCCATCGATGAGACTCCAGCGCCCCCTGCAGGGACAGACGGGGGACGCCATCGATGGGACTCCAGCGCCCCCTGCAGGGACAGACAGAGACCGCCATCGATGGGACTCCAGCGCCCCCTGCAGGAACAGACAGAGACCGCCATCGATGGGACTCCAGCGCCCCCTGCAGGGACAGACGGGGGACGCCATCGATGGGACTCCAGCGCCCCCTGCAGGAACAGACAGAGACCGCCATCGATAGGACTCCAGCGCCCTCTGCAGGGACAGACGGGGGACGCCATCGATGGGACTCCAGCGCCCCCTGCAGGAACAGACAGAGACCGCCATCGATGGGACTCCAGCGCCCCCTGCAGGGACAGACGGGGGACGCCATCGATGGGACTCCAGCGCCCCCTGCAGGGGCAGACAGAGACCGCCATCGATGGGAGCTTATAGAGCTCTTTAAAAACAATCGGGGTCGTACCAGAATGTTCCAGAGCACGCCAAGAAACCCGTTAAGTCGTGTTTTTGTTTCCTCTGCAGGACGATGAAGCAGAGTTTCAGTCGGAGACTCTGAGCGTCGGCAGGAAGTTTGAGAACATCCGAGACGAAGTCGTCCTTCAGTACGGATACGACCGATTCAAACGGAAACACACCGTCACCGCCGGCAACAGCACACAGGAGCAGTTCACCTCAAAGACCATGATGCAGTGTGACGGTGAGACAACTGAACACCAGGCTCATCTCAAGGTCACGAGGTCACGAGGTCACTGTGTGTGTGTGTGTGTGTGTGTGTGTGTGTGTGTGTGTGTGTGTGTGTGTGTGTGTGTGTGTGTGATGCAGGTGTGGTGGATGAGGGCGTGCAGCGGTGTGCTGATTGGTTCAGCCTCAAGTGGGCGGAGTGTATGGAGGCAATCGCAGTCCCTGTCATTAACCACGTCCTCTGTGTGTCCATGAAGTTCCATTTCCTGTGTGACATCTTGAGAGGTGAAAGGTCACACACCTCAACTTTCAGGCTCTGATGCTACAACAGCAAATTACACACATTCCATTTATATCTGCTGATATGGGAGCGATTAGTGATCAAAATTCAAATGATAAAGCTAATTTGAAAATTCAAATGCATTAACAGAAATGCTTTTTAAGTTTTAGAATATGAGTGTATTATTTGACTCAAAAATAAAATGATGATTAATTTATCTAATTTGAATTTTAGTTTTCAACTTCAAAAATGCACATTCTTTGACTAAATTAAAATGAGGAAGAAAATTACATTTGCTAAATCTGTATCATAATTCAAATGAAAACTCTAATTTTAAAATGAAAATACAGGAACAGAAACACGTTTTAACTTTCAGATTATAGATGCATTATTTGACCTATATTTAAAATGAATATTCAGTCATCCAGTTTGCATTTTACTTTACTCTCTATGTATGCATATTGTATGACATCATTCAAATGAAAAAGAAAAGGTCTTTGACTTTTCGCTTAAAAAAAAAACTCTCTCTTCCTCCTCCTCCTCCTCTCTCCTCTCTCCTCTCTCCTCTCTCTTCCTCCTCCTCCTTCTCCTTCTCCTTCTCCTACTCCTCCTCCTCCTCCTCCTCTTCCTCCTCCTCCTCCTCTTCCTCCTCCTCCTCCTTTCTCCTCTCTCCTCTCTCCTCTCTCTTCCTCCTCCTCCTTCTCCTTCTCCTTCTCCTACTCCTCCTCCTCCTCCTCCTCTTCCTCCTCCTCCTCCTCTTCCTCCTCCTCCTCCTCTCTCCTCTCTCCTCTCTCTTCCTCCTCCTCCTCCTCTTCTTCCTCTTCAATCTCCTCCTCTTCATCCTCCTCTTCCTCCTCTTCATCCTCCTCTTCCTCCTCCTCTTCATCCTCTTCAATCTCCTCTTCTTCATCCTCCTCTTCCTCCTCTTCATCCTACTCTTCCTCCTCCTCTTCATCCTCCTCCTCCTCTTCCTCTTCCTCCTCTTCCTCTTCCTCTTCCTCCTCCTCTTCATTCCTCTTCAATCTCCTCCTCTTCATTCTCCTCTTCCTCCTCTTCATCCTACTCTTCCTCCTCCTCTTCATCCTCCTCTTCCTCTTCCTCCTCTTCCTCTTCCTCTTCCTCCTCCTCCTCCTCCTCTCTCCTCTCTCCGCTCTCCTCTCTCCTCTCTTCCTCCTCCTCCTCCTCCTCCTCCTCCTCCTCCTCTTCCTCCTCTTCCTCCTCCTCTTCCTCCTCCTCCTCCTCTCTCCTCTCTCCGCTCTCCTCTCTCCTCTCCTCCTCTTCCTCCTCCTCCTCCTCCTCTTCTTCCTCCTCCTCCTCCTCTTCCGCTTCCTCTTCCTCCTCCTCCTACTCTTCCTCCTCTTCCTCCTCCTCTTCCTCTTCTTCCTCCTCCTCTTCCGCTTCCTCCTCCTCTTCCTCCTCTTCCTCCCCTTCCTCTTCCTCCTCTTCCTCCTCCTCTCTCTCCTCCTCCTCTTCCTCTTCCTCCTCTCTCTCTCCTCCTCCTCCTCTTCTCTCCTCCTCCTCTTCTCTCCTCCTCCTCTCTCTCCTCCTCTCTCTCTCCTCCTCTCTCCTCTCTCCTCTCTCCTCTGTCCTCCTCCTCCTCCTCCTCCTCCCCTCTCTCCTCTCTCCTCTCTCCTCTCTCCTCTGTCCTCCTCCTCCTCCTCTCTCTCTTCCTCTTCCTCCTCCTCTCTCTCCTCCTCCTCCACCTCCTCCTCCTCCTCCTCCTCTCAGTGATGACTCCGTGGTGTAGAGAACAGATTCCTGTGGAGGGAAACTTCGGTCAGCTCTTTGATCAGTTGAACGCTTCAGTCGACCTTTTGTCCAGAGAGTTCAGAACAGAGCTCCACCTGCAGGTCAAAACCTCCTCCGTCACCTCCTCTAACACCATCACCTCCTCTAACACCATCACCTCCTCTGTCACCTCTTCTAACACCTTCACCTCCTCCATCACCTCCTCTAACACCGTCACCTCCTCTAACACCGTCACCTCCTCTAACATCATCACCTCCTCCGTCACCTCCTCTAACACCGTCACCTCCTCTAACACCGTCACCTCCTCTAACATCATCACCTCCTCCGTCACCTCCTCTAACACCATCACCTCCTCTGTCACCTCCTCTAACACCGTCACCTCCTCTAACACTGTCACCTCCTCTAACACCTTCACCTCCTCTAACACCGTCACCTCCTCTGTCACCTCTTCTAACACCTTCACCTCCTCTAACACGTCACCTCCTCTAACACCGTCACCTCCTCTAACATCATCACCTCCTCTGTCACCTCTTCTAACACCTTCACCTCCTCTAACACCGTCACCTCCTCTAACATCATCACCTCCTCCGTCACCTCCTCTAACACCATCACCTCCTCTGTCACCTCCTCTAACACCGTCACCTCCTCTAACACCTTCACCTCCTCTGTCACCTCCTCCAACACCATCACCTCCTCTGTCACCTCCTCTAACACCATCACCTCCTCTAACACCTTAACCTCCTCTAACACCGTCACCTCCTCTAACACTGTCACTTCCTCTAACACCTTCACCTCCTCTAACACCTTCACCTCCTCTAACACCGTCACCTCCTCTAACCCTCAGGACTGACTCACCTCCTCTAACACCATCACCTCCTCTAACTCCACCTTCAGGACTGACTCACCTCCTCTAACTCCACCTTCAGGACTGACTCACCTCCTCTAACACCATCACCTCCTCTAACTCCACCTTCAAGACTGACTCACCTCCTCTAACACCATCACCTCCTCTAACACCTTAACCTCCTCTAACACCTTCTCCTCTAACACCGTCACCTCCTCTAACCCTCAGGACTGACTCACCTCCTCTAACTCCACCTTCAGGACTGACTCACCTCCTCTAACACCATCACCTCCTCTAACTCCACCTTCAGGACTGACTCACCTCCTCTATCTCCACCTTCAGGACTGACTCTCCTCCTCTATCTCCACCTTCAGGACTGACTCACCTCCTTTATCTCCACCTTCAGGACTGACTCACCTCCTCTAACTCCACCTTCAGGACTGACTCACCTCCTCTGACACCATCACCTCCTCTAACTCCACCTTCAGGACTGACTCACCTCCTCTATCTCCACCCTCAGGACTGACTCACCTCCTCTAACTCCACCTTCAGGACTGACTCACCTCCTCTATCTCCACCCTCAGGACTGACTCACCTCCTCTAACTCCACCTTCAGGACTGACTCACCTCCTCTATCTCCACCTTCAGGACTGACTCACCTCCTTTATCTCCACCTTCCCGACTGACTCACCTCCTCTAACTCCACCTTCAGGACTGACTCACCTCTTCTGACACCATCACCTCCTCTAACTCCACCCTCAGGACTGACTCTCCTCCTCTAACTCCACCTTCAGGACTGACTCACCTCCTCTATCTCCACCCTCAGGACTGACTCACCTCCTCTAACTCCACCCTCAGGACTGACTCACCTCCTCTAACTCCACCTTCAGGACTGACTCACCTCCTCTATCTCCACCCTCAGGACTGACTCACCTCCTCTATCTCCACCTTCAGGACTGACTCACCTCCTTTATCTTCACCTTCAGGACTGACTCACCTCCTCTAACTCCACCTTCAGGACTGACTCACCTCCTCTAACACCATCACCTCCTCTAACTCCACCCTCAGGACTGACTCACCTCCTCTAACTCCACCTTCAGGACTGACTCACCTCCTCTAACTCCACCTTCAACACTGACTCACCTCCTCTAACACCATCACCTCCTCTAACTCCACCCTCAGGACTGACTCACCTCCTCTAACACCATCACCTCCTCTATCTCCACCTTCAGGACTGACTCACCTCCTCTAACTCCACCTTCAGGACTGACTCACCTCCTCTATCTCCACCTTCAGGACTGACTCACCTCCTCTAACTCCACCTTCAGGACTGACTCTCCTCCTCTAACTCCACCTTCAGGACTGACTCACCTCCTCTAACTCCACCTTCAGGACTGACTCACCTCCTCTGACACATCACTTCCTCTAACACCTTCACCTCCTCTGTCACCTCCTCCAACACCATTCAGGACTGACTCACCTCCTCTAACACCATCACCTCCTCTAACTCCACCTTCAGGACTGACTCACCTCCTCTATCTCCACCTTCAGGACTGACTCACCTCCTCTAACACCATCACCTCCTCTAACTCCACCTTCAGGACTGACTCACCTCCTCTAACTCCACCTTCAGGACTGACTCACCTCCTCTAACACCATCACCTCCTCTAACTCCACCTTCAAGACTGACTCACCTCCTCTAACACCATCACCTCCTCTAACACCTTAACCTCCTCTAACACCGTCACCTCCTCTAACACCGTCACCTCCTCTAACACCTTCTCCTCCTCTAACACCGTCACCTCCTCTAACCCTCAGGACTGACTCACCTCCTCTAACTCCACCTTCAGGACTGACTCACCTCCTCTAACACCATCACCTCCTCTAACTCCACCTTCAGGACTGACTCACCTCCTCTATCTCCACCTTCAGGACTGACTCACCTCCTCTATCTCCACCTTCAGGACTGACTCACCTCCTTTATCTCCACCTTCACGACTGACTCACCTCCTCTAACTCCACCTTCAGGACTGACTCACCTCCTCTGACACCATCACCTCCTCTAACTCCACCCTCAGGACTGACTCACCTCCTCTATCTCCACCCTCAGGACTGACTCACCTCCTCTAACTCCACCTTCAGGACTGACTCACCTCCTCTATCTCCACCTTCAGGACTGACTCACCTCCTTTATCTCCACCTTCCCGACTGACTCACCTCCTCTAACTCCACCTTCAGGACTGACTCACCTCTTCTGACACCATCACCTCCTCTAACTCCACCCTCAGGACTGACTCTCCTCCTCTAACTCCACCTTCAGGACTGACTCACCTCCTCTATCTCCACCCTCAGGACTGACTCACCTCCTCTAACTCCACCTTCAGGACTGACTCACCTCCTTTATCTTCACCTTCAGAACTGACTCACCTCCTCTAACTCCACCTTCAGGACTGACTCACCTCCTCTAACACCATCACCTCCTCTAACTCCACCCTCAGGACTGACTCACCTCCTCTAACTCCACCTTCAGGACTGACTCACCTCCTCTAACTCCACCGTCACCTCCTCTAACACCGTCACCTCCTCTAACATCATCACCTCCTCCGTCACCTCCTCTAACACCGTCACCTCCTCTAACACCGTCACCTCCTCTAACATCATCACCTCCTCCGTCACCTCCTCTAACACCATCACCTCCTCTGTCACCTCCTCTAACACCGTCACCTCCTCTAACACTGTCACCTCCTCTAACACCTTCACCTCCTCTAACACCGTCACCTCCTCTGATCACCTCTTCTAACACCTTCACCTCCTCTAACACCGTCACCTCCTCTAACACCGTCACCTCCTCTAACATCATCACCTCCTCTGTCACCTCTTCTAACACCTTCACCTCCTCTAACACCGTCACCTCCTCTAACATCATCACCTCCTCCGTCACCTCCTCTAACACCATCGACCTCCTCTGTCACCTCCTCTAACACCGTCACCTCCTCTAACACCTTCACCTCCTCTGTCACCTCCTCCAACACATCACCTCCTCTGTCACCTCCTCTAACACCATCACCTCCTCTAACACCTTAACCTCCTCTAACACCGTCACCTCCTCTAACACTGTCACCTCCTCTAACACCTTCACCTCCTCTAACACCTTCACCTCCTCTAACACCGTCACCTCCTCTAACCCTCAGGACTGACTCACCTCCTCTAACACCATCACCTCCTCTAACTCCACCTTCAGGACTGACTCACCTCCTCTATCTCCACCTTCAGGACTGACTCACCTCCTCTAACACCATCACCTCCTCTAACTCCACCTTCAAGACTGACTCACCTCCTCTAACTCCACCTTCAGGACTGACTCACCTCCTCTAACACCATCACCTCCTCTAACTCCACCTTCCCGACTGACTCACCTCCTCTAACTCCACCTTCAGGACTGACTCACCTCTTCTGACACCATCACCTCCTCTAACTCCACCCTCAGGACTGACTCTCCTCCTCTAACTCCACCTTCAGGACTGACTCACCTCCTCTATCTCCACCCTCAGGACTGACTCACCTCCTCTAACTCCACCTTCAGGACTGACTCACCTCCTTTATCTTCACCTTCAGGACTGACTCACCTCCTCTAACTCCACCTTCAGGACTGACTCACCTCCTCTAACACCATCACCTCCTCTAACTCCACCCTCAGGACTGACTCACCTCCTCTAACTCCACCTTCAGGACTGACTCACCTCCTCTAACTCCACCTTCAACACTGACTCACCTCCTCTAACACCATCACCTCCTCTAACTCCACCCTCAGGACTGACTCACCTCCTCTAACACCATCACCTCCTCTATCTCCACCTTCAGGACTGACTCACCTCCTCTAACTCCACCTTCAGGACTGACTCACCTCCTCTATCTCCACCTTCAGGACTGACTCACCTCCTCTAACTCCACCTTCAGGACTGACTCACCTCCTCTAACACCATCACCTCCTCTAACTCCACCCTCAGGACTGACTCACCTCCTCTAACTCCACCTTCAGGACTGACTCACCTCCTCTAACTCCACCTTCAGGACTGACTCACCTCCTCTGACACCATCACCTCCTCTATCTCCACCCTCAGGACTGACTCACCTCCTCTAACTCCACCTTCAGGACTGACTCACCTCCTCTATCTCCACCTTCAG
>NC_089202.1:31765993-31845729 GCF_963930695.1 Labrus bergylta
TCTTTTTGGCTCCAGGTTTGATCTGTTTTTCTTTTATGACAAAATCCAAATATCAGATCATCTTTTTGTGTTTATCAGAGGGAGAAGACGAGAGTTTTGTTTCTTTACAACCTGCAGCTCCAGACAAGAATTTCCTCCTCGGACAGGAAACGCATCATCAGTGAGGGACAGAGGAGCAGCCCGGTGAGCGCTTCATTGGAGACGTTTGTTAAGACACATTATGTCGCGTCTGAAGCTTCATGCAGTGTTTACACTCCAGTGATCAAACCTCAGTCTGTATAAAACATGGACGTCATCTCAGTGATGTCAACATTGGCTTCTGAAGAGGAGTTTTGAAGTTTTGAAACTCTTTTTGTACCCGGCTGTAAACATATTTATTTCTGCTGTAAAGTTGTACATTTTAACATAGAGCTCTATGAGGACTGACTCAGTGCAGGAGACAGACTCTAGTGGACACTGGAGGAACTGCAGCTGTAAAGTTAGACATTTTAACATAGAGCTCTATGAGGACTGACTCACTGCAGGAGACAGACTCTAGTGGACACTGGAGGAACTGCAGCTGTAAAGTTGTACATTTTAACATAGAGCTCTATGGGGACTGACTCACTGCAGGAGACAGACTCTAGTGGACACTGGAGGAACTGCAGCTGTAAAGTTGGACATTTTAACATGGAGCTCTATGGGGACTGACTCACTACAGGAGACAGACTCTAGTGGACACTGGAGGAACTGCAGCTGTAAAGTTAGACATTTTAACATAGAGCTCTATGAGGACTGACTCACTGCAGGAGACAGACTCTAGTGGACACTGGAGGAACTGCAGCTGTAAAGTTAGACATTTTAACATAGAGCTCTATGGGGACTGACTCACTGCAGGAGACAGACTCTAGTGGATACTGGAGGAACTGCATGTTTTAATACAGAGCTGGTAGAACTGATTTAGAAGAAAACATCTTCGTTGTTTGGTGTTAAACATGTGTTCCTGTTGAATCGTCTCCTGCAGGTGTTTGAGAGTCTGAGCAGGTGTGGGCGACGTCTTTGTTATGGCGAAGAACAGGAAGTGTCCGACTCAGAGGAGACACACTACGACCAGGGTTAGACAGGAAGTCCTGCCTCCTGGCGCATCACCGTGACTACAGGGAGACACTGAGGAGGTTTATCTACAGTGTTTCTAAAGGGACAAAATAACATGAGATTAAATGTGATTAACTTAACTTAATGCTGACAGCAGAGGAGATTTAAATGAGCTGATGACTTATTAATACTAATCTAAACATACTTTACAGTGTGTGTCTGTGTGTGTGTCTGTGTGTCTGTGTGTGTGTCTGTGTGTGTGTCTGTGTGTGTCTGTGTCTGTGTCTGTGTCTGTGTGTGTGTGTGTGTGTGTGTGTGTGTGTGTGTGTGTGTGTGTGTGTGTGTGTGTGTGTGTGTGTGTGTGTGTGTGTGTGTGTGTGTGTGTGTGTGTGTGTGTGTGTGTGTGTGTGTGTGTGTGTGTGTGTGTGTGTGTGTGTGTGTGTGTGTGTGTGTGTGTGTGTGTGTGTGTGTGTGTGTGTGTGTGTGTGTGTGTGTGTGTGTGTGTGTGTGTGTGTGTGTGTGTGTGTGTGTGTGTGTGTGTGTGTCTGTGTCTGTGTCTGTGTGTGTGTGTGTGTGTGTGTGTGTGTGTCACATGACCAGCTTACTGACACATACATTACAGAGGAGCTCTTTAAGCAGCTGATCCTCAGCAGCAGCACATGCAGCTCTGCTTCATTCACAGATAAATTCACAGGTCACCACACGCTCACCTGAGGCGCACCTTGACTCAGTGATTCAGTAGCTGAGGAGTCAAATGTTTGATACTTTCCGATACCACCTTTTTCAAAACTGATCATCTTATTTAAAGGATCAATGATTTTAAAAAGTACCCACACTTTAAAAAACTACAGATATGGCCGCTAGGAAATCGTCACCAGCAGAACCATTGTTTTCATCTGTTACAACACGCTTAACGACTGTTCTTTTCTGCTGCTGCACAACGCATTTAAAAAAAAAATTTGGGCGTGCATAAAACTTTAAAGGTCACATATTCTCTAAAATCCTCTTCTCCATGTTCCTCTAACTCTAACATGTGTCTCTAGTCTACAAACCCCCCAATGATGAGAAAAGTCCATCCTCTCCGTCTTCTGCCTGCTCCACTTTTCATAAAATGTGTGCTCAAACAGGCCGTTTGGAGATTTTCCCTTCATGACATCACAAAGGGCAGTAGCCCCTCCCCCAGGTGGGTGACACTCCCACAGCTAGGTGTTTGTTCTGCCCTCTGAGTCTGCCTTCTCATCGTAAACAATAGGACATGGAGCGAGAAAGACCAAGTACACCCAAGTCCTTCCAGAGAGGGGGCGTGGTCAGACACATCTCATTTACATATTTAAAGGTACAGACACAGAAACAGCCTGTTCTGAGCAGGGCTGAAATAGAGGGGTTTATAGACATGATCAAATACAGGATCAGAGTGGATTTAGAACAAGAAACTTCACACACATGTTTTGAGGAGCTCTGAGACTTATTTACACTGAAGAGGAGGAGGAGGATATATTCAACTCTATCCTATACTATAAATATTAAACATGTGAAATATTGATGACTTGTAAGTGCTGTATCGGTTATTTTAAACCAGTGGTCACGAGTTTTTGTAATCAGCTGGTCGACATGTTTGTAAAATGTTTGTGAAGAACAGAGACGTTTTTTATAAAAACAGGAAGAGAATTTCTTTATGATCGTTTTCAGAGGTAGATTCATTATTAACATTTACAACATCAGTTTATTAACTTTTGGACCTTTAATGGAGAGATAGGACGGGGGATAGAGTCAGAAATCAGGGAGAGAGAGAGTGAGGAATGATATGCTGGAAAGGAGCCACAGGTGGGATTTGAACCCCTGGCTACCCGCTTGAAGGACTACAGCCTCCATACGTGGGGTGCACACACTAACCACTGCGCCACCAGCAGCCTGGTTTATAAAAACCTTATGTGCAAATCATAATGTTTTAAAAGTTGGTTCATGAACTTTAAAAGATGGAGGAGAAATGTTGAAATGAAACCGTAAAGTGTGATGCATCCTGGGAGATACGGAGGGTAGATTTATAAACAAAGGTCATGTTTGAAAAACCCCAAAATGAATCTGTTTTAATTTAGCCCCGATGGAAAACAGCAATAATACATTTTCTAAAACACGGGGCGACAGATGTTGGAGACAGATCTCGAACATCACTCTCTAAAGAAACTGATTTTTAATCTCTATGAGTTTGTTTCTCCTGGTTAAATAAAATAAAATGTAATTGAAGTATAAAACCACGGCATTTTCATGAAGGTGTTTTTGAACTTTGTTGATGATACAGAAAATAAAATATTCTGTTAAATGTTTGAATTTTCTGTGAGTTTGTTCTCTCTCTCTCACACACACACATTTATATTTACTTTTGAAAATAAATAAAAGTTTTAATTCATTTTTGTGGAAGAAAAACATTTAAATACTCAAAGAATTGAATCATATTGATGCAGGTGTGTATGTTCTTTAATGTTAAAATAAGATATGTTTGGAGATATTTTTAATTTGCTAAATTAAAATAATAAATAAAATAAATATTAAATATTCTCCTTCATGTATTTAACTCTTTTAATATAATTCTAAAATTTTCCAAACTTTATTTTTGAAATAAAAACGAAGTTTTAATGTTTTGATTATCGTGACTCTGGATGACTTTTACTTTGAAAGCTGAGTCACACTGTTGTTTTTTTTCCTTAGATCCGGTTAGCTTGACTAAGCTAAATGACGTCACCCTTAACTCCCGGTTAAAACTCTTGCGGTCCGGTGTCCTCCGGTAATTAACTGACTAAAGGTCTCTCGGGGACAGATAAACCGAACTCCTCGGTGTCCACACGAACACAGCCGACGTTAACCGAGCCGTTCCGACCAGGGTTAACGGCACTTTTAGGCTCGAGGAACTGTTTTAACCGGAGCTGCGCAGATAGCGGGGAGGACCGGAGGACCGGAGGACCGGCTGCCCGCTGCTGTAACGCCGAGTTTACGTTCACTTTCCCGGTACAGCAGCAGCTCTGACCAGGTTGTCTCTGTGGATGTTACCAGAGAAATGAGCATCACGGAGTTTCAGTGGAGCCTCTCCCGGTGCTCGGACACGGTGAGGTAACGGGACGGGACGGGGTCAGACAGCGACCTGTGGCTGGTTGCCGGTGACGCAGGGAGGATGAGCGGGGCTGCTGTGCTGCTGCTGCCGCTGCTGCTGCTGCTCAGCGGCCGGGACGTGTTTACCTCTGCCCGGTCCCTGAACGCACCACAGGACGGAGCAGTCCAGCCCGTGGACGGACAGGCGGACGGTACCGACGCCCTCACCGTGACAGGTAACGGTTAAACTGAAGGTGTTTACGCACGTGAAAGTTAATCCGGTCATCTCCTCCGTGTCACCCTGTGTGACCGTGATCTTTGACCTGATTGAACGTGGGCCCGTTTCCCCGGTAACGGTGTGAAAGACATCATTAACCTCTCTCTTAAGTAACAGATATTAATGCTGCGTTCACGTGCTTCTCGATGGTTCCATTACCGGACAGTTTGCAAATGTTTTAGTTTCTCTAAATACTCCTCCTCCTGTTACATGTTATCACACTGCACTACAAAGTTAGACACTGAGACTGAAGCCTTTACAATCTGTGAATCAACCAAATCAAAATAAATCAACTAATAAAGTTTCACTATGACTCTATGACGTCACTACGTTGGTCCGTCTGGGTTGTCACAATAAAACGTCAAAAATAACAGACGTGCTGGGGTCGCAGATGGACCAGCAGTTAGGTTGCACCCCATCTGTGGAGGCTAGAGTCCCCCAAGCGGACGGCCGGGTTCAAGTCCAGCCTGTGGCTCCCTTCCTGCATGTAATTGCTCTCTCTCTGTCCTCAGGTGTGGACAGGCGGTGGCGCCCCCTGCTGTATGTGGCGTCTTCTGACAGCTCACCTGCTCTCTCTCTGTCCTCAGGTGTGGACAGGCGGTGGCGCCCCCTGCTGTATGTGGCGTCTTCTGACAGCTCACCTGCTCTCTCTCTGTCCTCAGGTGTGGACAGACGGTGGCGCCCCCTGCTGTATGTGGCGTCTTCTGACAGCTCACCTGCTCTCTCTCTGTCCTCAGGTGTGGACAGACGGTGGCGCCCCCTGCTGTATGTGGCGTCTTCTGACAGCTCACCTGCTCTCTTTCTGTCCTCAGGTGTGGACAGACGGTGGCGCCCCCTGCTGTATGTGGCGTCTTCTGACAGCTCACCTGCTCTCTCTCTGTCCTCAGGTGTGGACAGGCGGTGGCGCCCCCTGCTGGGGAAAACTCGACCCTTCATCCTGGTGGACGGACAGAGGAGGAGCCTCGCTGAAGCTCTACAGGTGAGAGAGGAATCAAACCGCCAACGGGTCATGTGACCAAACCGGTGATGATGTCATCACACCAGGGGTCATTGCCAAACAGCAGCTGGTTTATTACTGGTATTAAACGGGTTTATTACTGGTATTAAACGGGTTTATTACTGGTATTAGACTGGTTTATTACTGGTATTAGACTGGTTTATTACTGGTATTAAACATGTTTATTACTGGTATTAGACTGGTTTATTACTGGTATTAAACTGGTTTATTACTGGTATTAAACATGTTTATTACTGGTATTAGACTGGTTTATTACTGGTATTAAACTGGTTTATTACTGGTATTAAACATGTTTATTACTGGTATTAGACTGGTTTATTACTGGTATTAAACTGGTTTATTACTGGTATTAAACATGTTTATTACTGGTATTAGACTGGTTTATTACTGGTATTAAACATGTTTATTACTGGTATTAGACTGGTTTATTACTGGTATTAAACATGTTTATTACTGGTATTAGACTGGTTTATTACTGGTATTAAACTGGTTTATTACTGGTATTAAACATGTTTATTACTGGTATTAGACTGGTTTATTACTGGTATTAAACATGTTTATTACTGGTATTAGACTGGTTTATTACTGGTATTAAACTGGTTTATTACTGGTATTAAACTGGTTTATTACTGGTATTAAACTGGTTTATTACTGGTATTAAACATGTTTATTACTGGTATTAGACTGGTTTATTACTGGTATTAAACAGGTTTATTACTGGTATTAAACATGTTTATTACTGGTATTAAACAGGTTTATTACTGGTATTAGACTGGTTTATTACTGGTATTAAACAGGTTTATTACTGGTATTAAACTGGTTTATTACTGGTATTAAACATGTTTATTACTGGTATTAGACTGGTTTATTACTGGTATTAAACATGTTTATTACTGGTATTAGACTGGTTTATTACTGGTATTAAACTGGTTTATTACTGGTATTAGACTGGTTTATTACTGGTATTAGACTGGTTTATTACTGGTATTAAACATGTTTATTACTGGTATTAGACTGGTTTATTACTGGTATTAGACTGGTTTATTACTGGTATTAAACTGGTTTATTACTGGTATTAGACTGGCTGGATACTGGTTTCTTGATGCTCTACAAAAGTGTTACTGGTGTTTTCATGATGGTTTCCTCCTGTCATACTGGTATACTGGACTATTAAACACTGGTCTTTTACTAGTCTGTTACTGGTCTGTTACTGGTCTATTACTGGTCTGTTACTGGTCTTTTATTAGTCTGTTACTGGTCTGTAACTGCGCTGGTTCTGGTCTGTTACTGGTTTGTTACTGGTCTGTAACTGCTCTGGTTCTGATCTGTTACTGGTCTATTACTGGTCTGTTACTGGTCTATTACTGGTCTATTACTGGTCTGTGGTCTATTACTGGTCTGTTACTGGTTTGTTACTGGTCTATTACTGGTCTGTTACTGGTCTATTACTGGTCTGTTACTGGTCTGTTACTGGTCTATTACTGGTCTGTTACTGGTCTATTACTGGTCTGTGGTCTATTACTGGTCTGTTACTGGTTTGTTACTGGTCTATTACTGGTCTGTTACTGGTCTATTACTGGTCTGTTACTGGTCTGTTACTGGTCTATTACTGTCTGTGGTCTATTACTGGTCTGTTACTGGTTTGTTACTGGTCTATTACTGGTCTGTTACTGGTCTATTACTGGTCTTTTACTAGTCTGTTACTGGTCTGTTACTGGTCTATTACTGGTCTATTACTGGTCTGTGGTCTATTACTGGTCTGTTACTGGTTTGTTACTGGTCTATTACTGGTCTGTTACTGGTCTATTACTGGTCTGTTACTGGTCTGTTACTGGTCTATTACTGGTCTGTTACTGGTCTATTACTGGTCTGTGGTCTATTACTGGTCTGTTACTGGTTTGTTACTGGTCTATTACTGGTCTGTTACTGGTCTATTACTGGTCTGTTACTGGTCTGTTACTGGTCTATTACTGTCTGTGGTCTATTACTGGTTTGTTACTGGTCTATTACTGGTCTGTTACTGGTCTATTACTGGTCTGTTACTGTCTGTTACTGGTCTATTACTGGTCTGTTACTGGTCTGTTACTGTCTGTTACTGGTTTGTTACTGTCTGTTACTGGTCTTTTATTAGTCTGTTACTGGTCTGTAACTGCTCTGGTTCTGGTCTGTTACTGGTTTGTTACTGGTCTGTTACTGGTCTTTTACTAGTCTGTTACTGGTCTGTTACTGGTCTGTTACTGTCTGTTACTGGTCTTTTATTAGTCTGTTACTGGTCTGTAACTGCGCTGGTTCTGGTCTGTTACTGGTTTGTTACTGGTCTGTAACTGCTCTGGTTCTGGTCTGTTACTGGTTTGTTACTGGTCTGTAACTGCTCTGGTTCTGGTCTGTTACTGGTTTGTTACTGGTCTGTAACTGCTCTGGTTCTGGTCTGTAACTGGTCTGATGTGCTCCTGCCGTCAGGGACTTAAACCCTGAAGACGAGTGACCCCTCAGGAACAGGAACAGGATCCGGTCTCTAAACAGGCGCTCTGCAGGAGGAAACCAGGAGCAGCTTTGAGGAGTCACCCCCTCCTCCAGGATTACTGTAATAACAGGCGGAGAGGAAGCTGGAGCGCTGACAGCTTTCACCAGCAGCTTCCTGCACCCCCACTGAGGGGGGAGGGCACTTCCTGTGCAGCTGACTGAAGCTCTGAGTTCACTTCCTGTAAAATCCCCCCCACCCTGACTCCACCCAGCCGACAGGAAACGAGGAGAAAGCAGAAAAGAGCTAAAGAGCATTCCACCGAAAACTCCTCCCTTTACTCTTTGTTCTGTTAAAGCCGTGAACAAGAAGAGCGCCGCACGCCGCACGCCGCACGCCGCACGCCGCCTGCCTCCTGGTCTCTGCTGCAGGGTTTCATACAGCGTCTCATTTTGATTCACCTAAAGACCGACAGATATAAACATGAAGCACGATTACATCTCTTATTTCAGGGCGCACTCACACTCGGCCCAGTTGTCTCGTACTGCCGCTGGCCTGCGCTCACACCGCTCCAGGACTAACCGGGTCAGAGCACGGTTACCTCTTATACAACACATGCATGACTTTATGCGATCATGAAGCGTGCTCAGTTTAAACGACAGGTGGACTCAAACCTCTTCCAGCTGAGGCAAGCCGAGGAAGTGAACGAAGCGCTCACACAAGTCAGGGGTGAAGCATGCTCAGGAACGGTACGGATTGCCTCGTGTGAGCGCGCCCTAAACTATCGATAAAATCCCGTCTCACACCGACTCTACCCGACTTCACTCAGACTGTTTTTTCGCGGGCTGTTGGAAGGAGTGACCTTAAATACAGCGAGAAGACATTCAGAGTTCACCTGCAGCTCTTAAGGAATCACACGCTGTGAATCCTGTAAAATCAGTTTAAAAGTTCATATTTAGACATTTGGTGACAAAAGTTTAGCCTCTCCTTGAGCTGGACAACAAACATGAAGTCTCAGAACAATCTGTAGTTCAAGAAAGTGTTGAAGTTCTTCCAAAGATCTTTAAAACATTCAAACTGCAGCTGATAGAAAGCACAGCTTCATCACAGTCTGAAGTCTGTTTGGCTTTAAAAACCCACTTCCTGCTTTCAGGACGTGAGGTGTTGATTGGAGCAGCAGAGTCACGTCTTCTTCTTCTTCTTCTTCTTCTTCTTCTTCTTCTTCTGTGGTCGACCGCTCGGAGCCTCGCCCAAACTCTGCAGCTCTGACATCATCTGGAGACTGGGGCGAGAGACATGACCTCACCTTACAGAGAGAGAGGGTTTATGAGAGGAAGGGGAACAACAAGTAGAGGGGGGGAGGATGTGAAGCAGATGGTGAGAGTGGGCGAGAGAGGCTGTAAAACAGAGAGAGAGAAGTGATGAAACATGAAGACATCAGAGCTGCAGGAGCATAAAAACAGTCAAACCTGAAATGTTTAGTTTCCCTCTGTTTACATACAGCCACTGTCCTCCTGACCTCTGATTGGTCCGTCTGAGAGCAAAGATTGGAGTCACTGTGTGGAGCTACAAAACCTGAACCACAAAATGAAATCAGAAGAATTCAGTGGATGTGATCCTGTAATCATGAAAAATAATATCTACATTTTTGGGGATTTTGCCAATGACAATAATCAACCATATTTTGCATCCCTGAAAAAAGTGTCATTCAAAGTCTTGTGTTGTACTCGCTCGCTCCTTTTAATAGTTTAATCAGGAGGAGAGAGAGTGATGATACCGCTGGCTTCTCTGACAACAATGCAGCAGCCAGTATGTCCTCCTTCTAACTTTACATTCTGCTCCTGAATGCTCTGGATTTGTTTGGACCAGAGAAGGTAGGCGCTTTTAAGACACACCCCCACACACGGCCGTTTTGGACGCCCCTCGGTTTGTCAGATATGAGAGCAGTTATCAGGTCAACAGGTGTTGCAGCGATGGAAGCGGTCAAGAGAAGTGGTTCAGATAGAAGTGATTGTACCCGACCTAAAAAGCCTCTGCATGTTTCTAATAAGCTCCACGAGCAGAAACGTGCTCAAACTAGGATCAATATTGGAGATGCTTTTGAAAAATGGAGAGAGGTTAGAACACAGAAAGGTTTACAGACCCATGCAGAGCTGGATAAACACTGAAGCTTCAGAGTCCACCACATGGTGACCTGAGTGAGCATGGACTCTGCATTTTAAAGACCTGACACATATAATATTTTCAGACTTCTTCAGGAAATGACAAAAAGCCGGAATGCAACTGAAAAATGTTCCCCACTTTAAGTGTGAACAAACAGGATTGTGAGTGGAGGCTGTCAGCAGCAGCAGGGCGAGTGTTAAATGTTTTGGTCCTCGGTGTTGGACTGAAGAAAGCGGGTCAGCTGGATCATGTCCTCCTTTAAATCTTGTTATTATGAAACACTATTAGAGAGATTTACTGGATTTACCTGCTTTTTGTAGGGACACTGTAATTGGTTTTATTTTACGACCTGCTTGTAACACAAGTTGACAAAGTCCTACACAGAGGACAGGTCAGTGAACGCCTCCTGGCTGCGTTACTGTACATTGCTGTGAGGTCAGAGGTCAGAGTCCCGGTCTCTGCTGGGTTTGAGGTTAAAGAATTCAACGACAGTCAGACCCGCCCATCGTGACTCAGGCCCCCCCCCCCCCCCATCCTGCTACACAATGATCTGACCCCTCCCCAGCACAAAGTCCAAAGAGGGTGGGGAAAACAAACACGCCTCGGAGGGGAATTCTGCTCATTTTAAAGGAGCACTCCGCCCTAAATACCTCCAGAGGTCACGTCCCCGTACAGACAGACGTCACTGAATCACTCCAGATGTTAGTTAAAGGTTCTGTTTCATGGACCGCACAAACTCTGTTTTAGTTCTAGGCAGAGGTTCTGCTTGTCAACAGGGAACAGCTTTGGGCGCCAGACCAGTAGGGGTCCCTGGGGGGCTTCTTCGGGTCCGACAGATGTTAAACCACAGCAGTGGCTCAGAATGTCCAAATTTTAAATGACTGTAGGAAACGTCCTTCAGGGGGCCCCCGTCTGACAGCAGTCATTGCTAAGCGTCCTGTGAAGACTTAAGTTGGTCACTTAAAGTTTCCGTTGGTGTCCAATCATTTTGAACATAATGGCGATGAATGCTGATTGGAGGGAACCAACAGATTCTAGAATCGCCATTCGCTCTCGGAACACACACACACACACACACACACACACACACACACACACACACACACACACACACACACACACACACACACACACACACACACACACACACACACACAGAGAGAGAGGAGAAAGCTTTGAGGTATTGGACAGGAAGTCTCTCCTCTTCAAAGAGCAGCTTCACCAACAGACAGGAAAACACATTGATTGGATAACGGATGTGCTAAGCCCCGCCCACTTCTTTATGGACTTAAAAAAGGAAATGACGGGAACAAATAAAAACGATATTTATTAAAAAACGATCTCTGTTTTCCTTTAGTCTCTGTAATTAGTTTTTTTTTTTAAGATTTATTTTTTGGGCTTTTCGTGCCTTTAATGCAGAGAGAGAGAGAACAGTGGATAGAGTCTGAAACCAGAGAGAGAGAGGACAGTGTATAGAGTCAGAAACCAGAGAGAGAGAGGACAGTGGATAGAGTCAGAAACCAGAGAGAGAGAGGACAGTGGATAGAGTCAGAAACCAGAGAGAAAGAGGACAGTGGATAGAGTCTGAAACCAGAGAGAGAGAGGACAGTGGATAGAGTCAGAAACCAGAGAGAGAGAGGACAGTGGATAGAGTCAGAAACCAGAGAGAGAGAGGACAGTGGATAGAGTCTGAAACCAGAGAGAGAGAGGACAGTGGATAGAGTCTGAAACCAGAGAGAGAGAGGACAGTGGATAGAGTCAGAAACCAGAGAGAGAGAGAGGGCAGTGGATAGAGTCAGAAACCAGAGAGAGAGAGGACAGTGGATAGAGTCTGAAACCAGAGAGAGAGAGAGGACAGTGGATAGAGTCTGAAACCAGAGAGAGAGAGGACAGTGGATAGAGTCAGAAACCAGAGAGAAAGGACAGTGGATAGAGTCTGAAACCAGAGAGAGAGAGAGGACAGTGGATAGAGTCAGAAACCAGAGAGAGAGAGGACAGTGGATAGAGTCAGAAACCAGAGAGAGAGAGAGGACAGTGGATAGAGTCTGAAACCAGAGAGAGAGAGAGGACAGTGGATAGAGTCTGAAACCAGAGAGAGAGAGAGGACAGTGGATAGAGTCTGAAACCAGAGAGAGAGAGAGGACAGTGGATAGAGTCTGAAACCAGAGAGAGAGAGCGGGGAATGACATGTGGAAAGGGGCCATGGGTGGAAGTGAACCCGGGCCTACCGCTCGAGACGAGAGTCTCAACACATGGGACGTGCGCCCTAACCATTGCGCCACCAGCGCACCCCTGTAATTAGTTTTAATATCTTTAGTTCAAATGCTGATGAAACGAAGGTTTGAGGAAAGATGGCGTTTAGAGAAAGCAGCGATGGTGAAACTGTAACGTCCCCGGTAATCCTCCATCTCGTCTTTTAACCTCTTGACTGTGTGGTTGTTCCTGTTTCAGGACGGTCACCCCGACAGGCTGCAGTGTGGGCTGGAGGTGAGGGGCCGACTCTTCCTGCTGGACCTGGAGAAGAACCAGTGAGTGTGATTAACAGAGTGTTATTGAACACATCATGAACACGCTTTCTTAAATCATTACATAATCAGTATTTCTAAATACTGCGGTGAAACTCTCAGCAGATGCAGTTAAATAAAAACATCACTGTGTGAGTTAGGGGAACATTTAACCCTTTGTGTGTGTTCTCTATATTAGATGGTGTATTCTTCATCACAGTTCAGACCTAAGGGTCCTTGAACGCATCATAAACAGGGTTGTGTGTGTGTCTTGTCTCTGCAGTGACCTGCTGCCCAAACCGCCAAACGTCTTCTACTACCTGCCCAACGGCACCGGTGTCTCTGTGAGGGCCCACCCTGTGGTGAGTCAGTGAACGCACCGTGTGTGTGTGTGTGTGTGTGTGTGTGTGTGTGTGTGTGTGTGTGTGTGTGTGTGTGTGTGTGTGTGTGTGTGTGTGTGTGTGTGTGTGTGTGTGTGTGTGTGTGTGTCACCAGCTGTGAAACATGTTTGTGTTTGTGTGCAGACTCATTGTTATTACCACGGCAACGTTCGAGGATTCCCCCAGTCCAGAGTCGCTCTGAGCACCTGCTCCGGACTCCGGTCAGTCACCTGAACACACACACACACACACACACACACACACACTCACTCACTCACTCACTCACTCTCTCTCTCTCTGTGTTGTCAGCTGAGATTGAAAGACAGAAAACAGCTTAGTTAGTTTTTCTTAACTATTTTGGTTTTTGATTTTTACTGAGTTCAGAAAGCTGCAGCAGCACGTTGACATCAACTTTATTAAACTTTATTGGAGCGATGCCTTTCGGCTTGTGACCTTCATCAGGCTGCTCTATAAAGTTTAATATAAAGTTGATCTTCATATAATAAACCTCCTGAGGCGTGTCGCTGTGCGTGCACACACTCTGCGTCTTCTGTGACGTTTTACTGTAAATCTATAAAAACCTTCACTGGAAGGCGTTCTGAAGTTTTGAAACATTTCCCTCTTTCAACATCCGATTTCATAACCCCACATTCTGACCCGGACCGGGACACGGGATTGAGAGCACAGGAAGAGGAATTTTAATTTGAAAAGCAGCTAACGCTAACATTAAAAGTACAAATATGTGTTAACAGGATTAAAACATGAGGACGGCGTCTCTGACAGCTTCAAAAACATTAATCTCTTAAAACCTCCAAACCTCTGATCCCGTTTGAGTCCAGGGTTTACAGCCGTTCAGGTCTTTGTGTTTGTGAGCTGAGCTCAGCAGAAAACGTGAGCGACCACATCAGAGTCCCCCTGCAGGTCCGACCTGATCCGGATCACTCAGAGACCTCGGTGTGACGCTGCAGCAGGATTAAAGGTTGCAGAGCGACCACGTGAGCAGAACGCCGTCCACTTTGTAGTTTTCAGGTCAGAGACGTCATGAGGGGACAACTTCTGTTTAACCAGGCTAATAGACCCTCTGTCAAGCCCCGCCCCCCGTGGTTACTGACGCTACGTTAGACCAAACCGTGCTCCTTCCCATCTGATATATAAATACCTCGAGATCTGACGACTTTTCTTCATATTTAATGGATCTGATTCTTTTCTGAACGTGTCCTCAGAGAAAGAGTCAGGACACAGCAGGGCGCACGAGGTCGACTCTAAACTTCACAGAGTGACGCTCGTTTGTCCTCATGATGATGACAGACACAAGATGGTGTGTCTGGTGCAAAAATACAGTTTGTCAAAATATTTATAAATTATTTCATATTTTCAATTTATTTCTTGTTTTGAAAGGAAGAATGTTCAACATGTTCCACATCAATAAATCATAAAGTGTGTCCTGTGTAAATGTGTCTCTGAGTCCTGACTGTCTACAGTGAGGGAGAAGCTCGAGTCCCGCTGGCTGTGTTGTTGTCAGAGCCGTGTTTACATGGACGGGACGGCCGGCTCCTCCCCTTGTGTATAAAAGCTGTTTTAGTCAAGAACTAGAGAGAAGAAGAAGAACATACTCACTGATTATTTGGATGTTAGTAAGAGTTTTTAGATCACGCTCATTCTGTGACAGTTTACATGAAATGTGAAGCTACGAGCTAACTACAGAGCGCTAACATTAGCATGCTAACACAACAATGTGAAGCTACGAGCTAACTACAGAGCGCTAACATTAGCATGCTAACACAACAATGTGAAGCTACGAGCTAACTAAAGAGCGCTAACATTAGCATGCTAACACAACAATGCAGGACACAGGCAGCAGCTGGAGCTTAGGACAATTTTGACACCGCTCACGCTAAACTCCTTCATGTGAGTGTAGGGAGGGTTGGAGGTGTGTCTTCAGTATGGAGGAGGCGTGGCCTAACAGCAGTTTGTTTTGGATTCATGCTGGAGCTCAAGGGCGACACCTACTGGATCAGAGAGTCGACACATTCTTCCTTTAACAGTCTTGTGAAAGTAAACTCAGTATATCAGTTATCAGTGATCCTCTTTCAGTATTTATCGTTATTATTGATCCTTTGCTGACGTTAAGCTGCACATTTGAGATGTGCGACAGTGATGACGCCACGGTTGATGTCTGGCGAGTAGGCGAGTAGTATCTGAGTGCACTATATAGTCCACTACTTATAACTCTCTAAAGAGTGAGGAGGGAGGAGGGATTGAGTGATACAACCTCAGAGACTTATTTGGGACCTGTTTGTCATTTGGATCAGAATGTTTATAAATAAAGGAATAAAGCTGTAAGTAGATTATGAGCTGGAAGCTGTTGGCCGACTAAAAACTGAACCCAAAAGTCCAGAGTTTTTGATTACAATGGCACAGAAAGAATAAGTAGTTAAAACCTGTACAGGTGAACTGCAAAGAGACGATAAAGCTCAAAGAGCTCTGTGCAGGTAATAAGTGAGACTTCCTGTTTGTCCTCCTGCAGCGGCATCATCGCCATCAACTCCACCCTGAGCTTTGAGCTGAAGCCTCAGGAGGACCACCCTCACCACCAGGGGGCGGAGGAGGGCCGAGCAGACGGGAGTGGAGGGAGCGGAGGAGGAGGTGTAGATGATGAAGATGGAGTCCACCTGCTGTTCTCCACCAGCCCTCTAGAGGGCGACAGTGCTGGAGGCTGCGGAGTCTCTCACACCGCTGTTCCCCCGATCCACAGCTCCACACACACACACCGGGTGAGACAGAAACGATCAGCCGTGTCAGAGAGTATCGACAAGAAGTCTGAGGACATAAACACTAAAGGAGAGAAGTCAACTACGACTCCCAGGGTGCATTTCACCAACAGACATCCAATCAGAGAGCTTTACAGTCTGCTTAATGTTGAACATTACAGAGATTACAGACTTTATAGATGAAAGTTGAGCTCACTTTTAAATTCTGGATCAGTTTTCCTCCTCGTCAGCAGCTGAGGCTCATGGGTATTGTAGTTTTTTAAAGCAGCCCATCAACACCTGAGTCCTCAGAAGAAAGCATTCAAACATCTGGTCAGAAAATAACAGAAACATTTACTGGAGCAGATCTTTTCAGACCTCCAGTTTAGTATTTTTCCATCCCCATCTTGTTTAGTACGAGGACAGAGCGGGAAAAGGGGGGAGGAGCTTGCAAATGGTTAATTGTCTACTAACAGTAATGCTAACTTGGTCAGCATTCTGCAGCTGTAGCTGAATAAAAAGAATCGATTCATCACTGCATTGAAATATATTTATTCCTACTTCTATATCATTTCAGAAAATCCTGAAATTGATTATTTCAGTTGTAATGAAGCCTTACTGTGGGTTCCCCCACGTGGTTTTCCTCGCTCCTCTCCAGCTCCTCCCTCTTTTCCAAATATGGTCACTTCCTTAAAGAAATCATTCTTACTGAAAACACGGACAGTCATCTCTTCAGAGCTTCTTCCAGTTCAATCAAACTCTGAGTCAGACATTTTTTACTTGGTAATGTTTGTGATTTGTCAATCCCAGGTAGCCCCGCCCCTAAATCCTCCCCCTCTTTCTGGTCTCTCTGACTTGGACCATAATTTACTAAATGAACGTCATGCTGTGTTGAAGAAGACAGAGATCATAAACTTGTTAGGAAATGTTTTCTGAGGGAATAAATCAGCTGACAAGTAGGAACAACCAGTGGAGTCGCCCCCTGCTGGACATTAGTAAGAATGCAGCTTTAAGGCACTTCTGCTGGTACACAGTCTGTGATTGGCTGTGACAGTTTCTGACCTCTGACCTCTCTGTGCTCCGTCTGCAGTGGAAGAGAGACATCCTGTCAGAGACCAAATACATCGAGCTGGTGCTGGTGGCCGACCACCAAGAGGTCAGTTTGTTTTCATCTCCAGTAGATTCAGAATGATCGAGTCATGTTATTAATGCTGCAGTACCAGTTTCTGACACAAGGTGGCAGCACCAAACATTAAAATCCTGTCTGCTCCCCACAGTTCCTGAACTACCAGAAGAACAATAAGACCATCATCTACCGCATGCTGGACGTGGCCAACCAGGTTGACTGGGTGAGATCTGTGACCTCTGACCTCAGCGTTCATATAAACAGTTTAAATGTGTAGAAGAAGAAGAACAAGAAGAAGAAGAACCGAGCCATCTCTGCACTCTGTTTCAGTTCTACCGTCCTCTGAACGTGCGCGTGGCGCTGACCGGTCTGGAGATCTGGAGCGACCGCGATAAGATCCGGGTGGAGAAGAATCCCACTGACACCCTCACCAACTTCCTGGATTGGAGAGCCAGAGAGCTGCTGCCCCGCCTTCGCCATGACAACGCCCAGCTCGTCATGTAGGAGGACCGTGACCTGACGGCCATTAGAAGTTTCAGATTCTGGTTCTGTTTGTAACGGGCTCTGTTTACTTCACAGGGGCGGATCTTTTGACGGCACCACGGTGGGGATGGCGTCTCAGTCGTCCATGTGCTCCAGAGACCGCTCGGGTGGAGTCAACGTGGTGAGTCCTGATTCTTAAAGGGCGTTCAGTCTCTGGGGTCGCTGGTCGGCGTGGCCTCACAGAGGCCGGACTACACGGCGATATGTGTACATTAGAAATCGGTCTGGCAGATGTGCGTCCACATGTTCAGTTGATGGTTCATGAAGAAGAGGTTCATCGTGTTTTTTACACCTCCCCGTCTCTCTTAGGATCACCTGGTTAGCGTGCTGGGCGTGGCCTCCACCGTTGCTCACGAGCTCGGTCACAACCTGGGGATGAGTCACGACACCGCAGAGCGTCGCTGCGCCTGTCAGAACGAACCGCGGCTCGGAGGATGTATCATGGAACCCTCGACCGGGTCAGAACAATGAAAAAAACTACAGGATCAGAATATCTTTTTCAACACTGTTTTTTAGTTGCAGTTCTGTGAGTCGTTTCCTCCTCTCTCTAACACCTGCCCACCTGTGACCTCCGACCCTCAGGTTCATGCCGGGGCAGCAGTTCAGCAGCTGCAGCGCTGCAGATCTGTCCACCAGCCTGCTGCACGGCGGCGGGATGTGTCTGTTCAACGTGCCGCAGCCTGACCGCCTGCTGGGAGGACCGCGCTGTGGAAACCTGTACGTGGAGAAAGGAGAGGAGTGTGACTGCGGCCTGCTGGAGGTGAACATGAGCTTTTTTTTATAAGTCATTAAATATGTTACAATTAGGTTTATGCAAAGAATTGATTCTACCCGCCGCTGCTAAATTATTTTAGAGAAATGCTGTTAAAATAAAATTTTCTGTCCTTCTTTCGACACTCACATGAACATATCAAAATAAAATATTTGAAAAATATTCGAAATTCCTTCTTAGACGTCTTTACTTTACATTTCAACCAAATTTCAGCGTCTAAATCCTGCTGAGTAATCACTGGGAATCTGTTTGAGCGATTTGTAGGTTTGTTTTTCACTTCCTGTTTATGTGCTGCTGCGCTCTGATTGGTCAGGAGTGTGAGGATCCCTGCTGTAACGCCTCCACCTGTAAGCTGGTTCCTGGAGCTCAGTGCTCATCTGACGGCATCTGCTGCCAGGACTGCAAGGTCGGATAAACACACACACACACACACACACACACACACACACACACACACACACACACACACACACACACACACACACACACACACACACACACACACACACACACACACACACACACACACACACATTATTAATGTTCCTGCAAAATGTCTATCTAACCTCGCCTCCCTCCTCAGCTTCGGTCTGCGGGTTCGGTGTGTCGTGACCCGCTTGGTGAGTGTGACCTTCCCGAGTTCTGCACAGGCTCCTCCCCCTACTGCCCCCCCAACGTCTTCCTGCAGAACGGGGAGCCCTGCGAGGACAGCGCCTCCTACTGCTACGGAGGAGTCTGTGCCAGCATGAACACTCAGTGCCAGATGCTGTGGGGACCCAGTAAGACACCAGTTTATACATTAACCACTACAACTATAACCAGTTCATACTGAGACTAAACCAGTCAATGCTGAGACAACATCTCTTTATCTGTCCCTCAGATGCGACCAGCGCTCCGCCTGTCTGTTTCTCTTCAGTCAACAAACAAGGAAACAAATTTGGAAACTGTGGTCAGCTAACCAACGGCTCCTACATCCCCTGTGGGAACACGTGAGTACACACAGAGCCTATAGCGGCTTATCTAGGAGCTGGTCCAAGTCTGAGCCATCCTAACTATAAGCTTTATCAAAAAGGAAAGTTTTAAGCCTGCTAAAAGTAGTGAGGGTGTCTGCCTCCTGGATCCTGACTGGTAGATGACCCCAAAGGAGAGGGCTCTGATAACTGAAGGCTCTATCTCCCATAGTACATTTAGAGACTGTACCACGAGCAGGCCTGATAACTGAAGGCTCTACCTCTCATAGTACAATTAGAGACTGTACCACGAGCAGGCCTGATAACTGAAGGCTCTACCTCCCATATTACATTTAGAGACTGTAGGTACCACGAGAAGGCCTGATAACTGAAGGCTCTACCTCCCATAGTACATTTAGAGACTGTAGGTACCACGAGAAGGCCTGATAACTGAAGGCTCTACCTCCCATAGTACATTTAGAGACTGTAGGTACCACGAGCAGGCCTGATAACTGAAGGCTCTAACTCCCATAGTACATTTAGAGACTGTAGGTACCACGAGCAGGCCTGATAACTGAAGGCTCTACCTCCCATAGTACATTTAGAGACTGTAGGTACCACGAGCAGGCCTGATAACTGAAGGCTCTAACTCCCATAGTACATTTAGAGACTGTAGGTACCACGAGCAGGTCTGATAACTGAAGGCTCTACCTCCCATAGTACATTTAGAGACAGTACCACGAGCAGGCCTGATAACTGAAGGCTCTACCTCCCATAGTACATTTAGAGACTGTACCACGAGCAGGCCTGATAACTGAAGGCTCTACCTCCCATAGTACATTTAGAGACTGTACCACGAGCAGGTCTGATAACTGAAGGCTCTACCTCCCATAGTACATTTAGAGACTGTAGGTACCACGAGCAGGCCTGATAACTGAAGGCTCTACCTCCCATAGTACATTTAGAGACTGTAGGTACCACGAGCAGGCCTGATAACTGAAGGCTCTACCTCCCATAGTACATTTAGAGACTGTAGGTACCACGAGCAGGCCTGATAACTGAAGGCTCTACCTCCCATAGTACATTTAGAGACTGTACCACGAGCAGGCCTGATAACTGAAGGCTCTACCTCCCATAGTACATTTAGAGACTGTACCACGAGCAGGCCTGATAACTGAAGGCTCTACCTCCCATAGTACATTTAGAGACTGTACCACGAGCAGGCCTGATAACTGAAGGCTCTACCTCCCATAGTACGTTTAGAGACTGTACCACGAGCAGGCCTGATAACTGAAGGCTATACCTCCCATAGTACGTTTAGAGACTGTACCATGAGCAGTGTTATTGTTTGTTGTGTTTGGTTGATGTTCATCGTCTTGTTTGTTGTGTTGCAGTGATGTTCATTGTGGCAGGATCCAGTGTCAGGGCGGGAGGCAGCGCCCCCTGCTGGGCACCAACGCAGAGATTCTCACCACTAAGGTCAAATTTAACTACAGCGACCTGGTCTGCAGAGGAACCTTCTTCCACCTGGGAGACGACGTGTCAGATCCCGCCACCGTGGCCCAGGGCACCGCCTGCAGCCCCGGCAAGGTCAGCCAGCGCCTTGAAACCAAATAAGGAGAAGAGAAGTGAATCATCTGATCTGAGTAATACACACTGTAAATATTCTGTGTTGTGTTTGTGTGTCAGGCCTGTTTGAACCAGAAGTGTCAGGACGTGTCGGTGTTTGGTGTGGATGAATGTCGCAGGAAGTGTAATGGTCACGGGGTGAGTGGACAACCTTTGGGATTTTACAGCTCAGTGAACGATGAATTAAAATGTTAAGGTCCAAACTTTGTATCAGGATACTTTTTTTATGTTACAGATGCATAATGTTTACAACAGCTGTTCGTCACAGGAGGACTGCTCCTGACATTCTCCTGATATTCCTGACATACTGCGACAAATATTTTCTCTAATGTTCATCCCTGCTGGTGTGTGTGTGTGTGTGTGTGTGTGTGTGTGTGTGTGTGTGTGTGTGTGTGTGTGTGTGTGTGTGTGTGTGTGTGTGTGTGTGTGTGTGTGTGTGTGTGTGTGTGTGTGTGTGTGTGTGTGTGTGTGTGTGTGTGTGTGTGTGTGTGTGTGTGTGTGTGTGTGTGTGTGTGTGTGTGTGTGTGTTCCAGGTGTGTAACAGTAATAAAAACTGTCACTGTGAGGTGGGCTGGGCTCCTCCTGAATGCAGGTTCTCAGGTCACGGAGGCAGCGTGGACAGCGGGCCGGCCAGAGCTGCTGGAGGTAACAAACACACACACACTCTCTCACACACACACACACACACACACACACACACACACACACACACACACACACACACACACACACACGCTGTGTGGACGATAACACTGACTCTGTTTGGCCCCTCCCCCTCTGTGTCAGAGTCTGATCCGGTGCGAGTGGCCCTGCTCATCATCTTCCTCTTCATCGTGCCCGTCGTCCTCCTCTTCCTCGCTCTGCGCTTCCCTCGATTCAGACGGAGTGTTCTCTGTGTCAACAGCCCGTTTCATAAAGCTCGCCAACACAGCCGGTAACACTCTGTGTGTGTGTGTGTGTGTGTGTGTGTGTGTGTGTGTGTGTGTGTGTGTGTGTGTGTGTGTGTGTGTGTGTGTGTGTGTGTGTGTGTGTGTGTGTGTGTGTGTGTGTGTGTGTGTGTGTGTGTGTGTGTGTGTGCAGGTGAAACAAAATGTTTTATTTTAAGAGTCAATGAGCTGCATTAATTTAAAACTACACAGTTTAAAGGAGCAGTATGTAACTCTGACCCCTGGTGTTTAAAATGTGTACTGCAGTCTAAATTCTAAACATCATAGAGAGCTGTCCCCCCCCTCCCCTCACTCAGGTCACCATGTGGTGGACTCTGAAGCTTCAGTGTTTATCCAGCTCTGCATGGGTCTGTAAACCTTTCTGTGTTCTAACCTCTCTCCATTTTTCAAAAGCATCTCCAATATTGATCCTAGTTTGAGCACGTTTCTGCTCGTGGAGCTTATTAGAAACATGCAGAGGCTTTTTAGGTCGGGTACAATCACTTCTATCTGAACCACTTCTCGGGTTCCCTGATCTCCTGTGTCTGATTCTGACGTGTATTTCTTTTTACCCACGATGCAGTGTGACTGACTTTGAGATGTTGGGTCAGGAGTTTGTCCCCGCCCACGTCTCCAGGTACTGTTGGACCTGGTCTGTAGTCTGCCCCTGTAGAGTCAGAGACCGGTGTAGAGTTATGATCTCACCTGTTAAACGTTGTGATGTTTTAGCTCTGTCTGGTTGTTCCTGTGTTCTTGTTGTAGAGTTTAAATGTCTAAATATTCTGTGTCATGCATTCAAGAGTTTATCGTCTTCACTCAAATCTGAGCAGAAAAAAACGACACATTCTTCCTTCAGAACGATCCAGAAACATTCATCTGGTCATCACTTTATTTTCATTTTGTAAATTAGTTTTCTGTTGGGATGCCGTTCAAAACGAGACGGTACATCCTACGGGTTTCATTCTTATGAATTCATCGTTCCAATTTAATGTTGAAGCTGGAAACGAGGGCTAGATGAATCTGCTCCAGCCGCTCCACAGATGGAGGTCGCTGCTCTCAGAGAACGAGCTCAGACAGGTTCAATCAGGCAAGACCCAAAGGACGTTCTGGAGCACAGGAATTACTGCGCCGACCTCCGAGTCAAAGAGGACGGGTTCAGATCACTCATTGGTTGATGAATCTGTGTTATTGATGCTTCTTTACTGATCGCTGCACAATGTTTTATAGTTACAGTCTGATAAATATATCACAGTTTAAAGTTCTAAACTGTAGAGTTGTAGTACTCCACATCGGTCTGGGTCTGGAGACCACTTTTTGAAGGTCTCATCTCGGTCTCAGACTGGGCAGACTCTGGATTTTAAATCAAGACCCCCACTGATCGTCTATTTCTCCACGTCTTTACTGTGATTAGAAGGAAAACTCCTCTTTCTAAAAGAACAAATAACTTCAGTTTGATTTTTATCCCCGGTTACGACCACAACCTTCCCCGTGTTTGCTAATAAAAGTCCTTTAGCCCTCGTGTTGCTCTTCATGATTACAGTAAATTTGAGGTAATTTGATTGAATTATTGTTTTTTTATTGAATTTACTAACGTCTGTTGTCCTCTGGGGTCAAAATGACCCCGCAGCATAAAGTGGTGCATTGGAGCAAATGATCACACCATACTGCTTTCCAAAACATCTTTGATCGTGGATGTTTGATGTTAAGGGTCAAGCAATAGTTATGACAACAACAACAACAACAACAACAACAAAAAACTCAGTTTCCTGCACTAGTGAGGTCTTCGACTGCATTAGTTTACGAGTAGAGAGTTGAAAGATTTACTAGTAAACTAGTAGACAGCAAAAATTCTTCATGTTAACTAGTAAGGTGCAAAATGTCTACTAGTTAACTAGTGAGGCTCGGTATGGCCAGTCCTTAAACATTAAATGAGTCTGGCTGACAAGTGGCAATTTAGTTTTCACTATTGGAATTTACATTTCAACATGTCAAAATGTCATTTTGGTCAACATATCAATAATGTAATTTCGACTAGTAAGAATTGCATTTTAGATATCTAGAATTAATTGTGATATTTGTAATGTAAGAACAATTGTAGATATCACAAATGAATTTTGTCACTCAAATAATTTAATTTTTGATATCAAGAATAAACATTTTTAGTGAGAATTGAGTTGAAAATGACATTGTGGATATGTCGGCTTGGAATTCTAACATGTCAAAAATCAATTATTGATATCTGCAATTTCTTAATGATTTGATGTTAAAAGGGCTTGACATAGGCTCGGAAATGTTTCCTAGTTAACTAGTAGTAGCTAAAATGTCAATTAGTCACACTAGGGGGAGCAGTTTTCACCTTACGGCTTTACAAGTAAAGCCCCGTACAGTTTACAAGTAAAGCCCCGTACAGTTTACAAGTAAAGCCCCGTACAGTTTACAAGTAAAGCCCCGTACAGTTTACAAGTAAAGCCCCGTACAGTTTACAAGTAAAGCCCCGTACAGTTTACAAGTAAAGCCCCGTACAGTTTACAAGTAAAGCCCCGTACAGTTTACAAGTAAAGCCCCGTACAGTTTACTACTAAAGGAATAAGTGCCTCGATGTCCACTAGTTAAAATAGTAGGTATCTTTCTGGCCTCTGCAGCAGCTCCCCCTCACCCAGCAGCCCCTCCTGGCCCATCACCCAAAAAACAAGTGCAAACTCTGCCCTCACCAGAGTGATCTCAAAACATCAGAAATGTGCCAAAAAAGCAGTGCATATACAGATCATGCCATTACTACCTGCCTCGCATGCAGGCATGTAAATGAGGTCTTATTGACCTTAAATCTCAAATGGAATAAAAAAAATGGTGCTAATGTGTTTGAATGAAGTTGTTACTGAAGGTGTAACACAGAATTGGGTTTAAAAATCCACTTTATATTCTTTAAATTACAGTCAAACCGGACGGCAGCAGGTGTTATTATTTGCTGCCATTCAATAAATTCAAATGATTCAAACACAGCATCTTCACTAAACTTATACTTAGACATAGACCACTCTGTGACAAGTCAAAGAGTCAAAATGATATAAATTCAAAATATATTTTTTTCCACTCAAAAAAAGGGTCTACTTTTATGTAAACAAGGTCTATTGGCCCTACATTTAAAAAACAAAAGGGAACATGCGTGGTAATGGGTTGGACTGAAGTCAGACTAAAGGTGTAACACAGAATTGATTGAATTAATTTATGTTATATGACTCAAATTACAGTCAGACCGGGCGGGTTCATTTTGACCCCAGAGGACAGGTGGTGTATTGCAATCAGGAGGACATCACGAGGCTTAAGAAAAGTAAAGAACAGACAGTATTTAAGTAATAACATATTTCAACCACTGGACACAAGTTATAATCGTATTTATGAAGTTTTGAAACAAAAGCTTCAATTAGAAACTTTATGAAATAACTAAAAATATAAAAATTTGAAAGTTGTCTTATAAGATATAAAGATATTCTTTTGAGAGTTAAATGTTTTTATTTGTTGGAGATAAAACTCGTGCACGACATCACAGTAGTGAAACCTCACAGAAGTATTTATTCTTGCACATCTGAGCGCCCTTGAATGCATCACCGTAGAGTTAAGTGTTAGACGGAGGTCAAAGCTTTTTCAGAAATGTCATCAGATCTTTAAAACATGTTTTTTCCCCGTGTGGTCAGGACGCCGGCGATGGAGCGAGTGGACGGCAGGAACGGGGAGCAGGTCCGACCTCTGAGGTACCACCTGAAGCCGCAGACCGACATCCCACTGACCTCGCCCTGCACAGAGGTAACCACGGCAACACCACCTCAGATCATGAGGGAGCACACAGCTCACCTTTTCTTTAGTAACAGGTTCATCCAGGTGTCATTTCACTACATAACCACCAGGTGGCGCCAACATCTGACCAATGTGACTGTACAGACACTCAAACATCCTGTTGTCATTACAGTCAGTGAACTCACCGCAGACGCTCAGTTCTTCTTCCTGTGTTACTGTGGGCTTCTGGGAGATGGAGTTTGTTCAGTAAAGGAAAGTGACCAATGAGGCGGAGAGCGCGATGGTCGGCCATGTTTACTGTGGTCAGTTTGAAGCAGAGAGCGCGATGGTCGGCCATGTTTACTGTGGTCAGTTTGAAGCAGAGAGCGCGATGGTCGGCCATGTTTACTGTGGTCAGTTTGAAGCAGAGAGCGCGATGGTCGGCCATGTTTACTGTGGTCAGCCTGAAGCAGAGAGCGCGATGGTCGGCCATGTTTACTGTGGTCAGTTTGAAGCAGAGAGCGCGATGGTCGGCCATGTTTACTGTGGTCAGTTTGAAGCAGAGAGCGCGATGGTCGGCCATGTTTACTGTGGTCAGTTTGAAGCAGTGAGCGCGATGGTCGGCCATGTTTACTGTGGTCAGTTTGAAGCAGTGAGCGCGATGGTCGGCCATGTTTACTGTGGTCAGTTTGAAGCAGTGAGTGCGATGGTCGGCCATGTTTACTGTGGTCAGTTTGAAGCAGAGAGCGCGATGGTCGGCCATGTTTACTGTGGTCAGCCTGAAGCAGAGAGCTCATTGGTCGGTCATGTTTACTGTGGTCAGTTTGAAGCAGAGAGCGCGATGGTCGGCCATGTTTACTGTGGTCAGTTTGAAGCAGAGAGCGCGATGGTCGGCCATGTTTACTGTGGTCAGTTTGAAGCAGAGAGCGCGATGGTCGGCCATGTTTACTGTGGTCAGTTTGAAGCAGAGAGCGCGATGGTCGGCCATGTTTACTGTGGTCAGTTTGAAGCAGAGAGCGCGATGGTCGGCCATGTTTACTGTGGTCAGTTTGAAGCAGAGAGCGCGATGGTCGGCCATGTTTACTGTGGTCAGTTTGAAGCAGAGAGCGCGATGGTCGGCCATGTTTACTGTGGTCAGCCTGAAGCAGAGAGCGCGATGGTCGGCCATGTTTACTGTGGTCAGTTTGAAGCAGAGAGCGCGATGGTCGGCCATGTTTACTGTGGTCAGTTTGAAGCAGAGAGCGCGATGGTCGGCCATGTTTACTGTGGTCAGTTTGAAGCAGTGAGCGCGATGGTCGGCCATGTTTACTGTGGTCAGTTTGAAGCAGTGAGCGCGATGGTCGGCCATGTTTACTGTGGTCAGTTTGAAGCAGTGAGTGCGATGGTCGGCCATGTTTACTGTGGTCAGTTTGAAGCAGAGAGCGCGATGGTCGGCCATGTTTACTGTGGTCAGCCTGAAGCAGAGAGCTCATTGGTCGGTCATGTTTACTGTGGTCAGTTTGAAGCAGAGAGCGCGATGGTCGGCCATGTTTACTGTGGTCAGTTTGAAGCAGAGAGCGCGATGGTCGGCCATGTTTACTGTGGTCAGTTTGAAGCAGAGAGCGCGATGGTCGGCCATGTTTACTGTGGTCAGTTTGAAGCAGTGAGTGCGATGGTCGGCCATGTTTACTGTGGTCAGTTTGAAGCAGAGAGCGCGATGGTCGGCCATGTTTACTGTGGTCAGCCTGAAGCAGAGAGCTCATTGGTCGGTCATGTTTACTGTGGTCAGCCTGAAGCAGTGAGCGCGATGGTCGGCCATGTTTACTGTGGTCAGTTTGAAGCAGTGAGTGCGATGGTCGGCCATGTTTACTGTGGTCAGTTTGAAGTAGAGAGCGCGATGGTCGGCCATGTTTACTGTGGTCAGCCTGAAGCAGAGAGCTCATTGGTCGGCCATGTTTACTGTGGTCAGTTTGAAGCAGGTCAGCTGTGTTTACAAGTAGAGAGCTGATTGGTGAACAGGATGTGATCTACGGATCTACCGTAAGCTCTGAGCATTTTATCAGAACAACGAACCTAAACACAAGGAGTCCATTATTTCCAGGCAGCCAATCAGAATCAGGGATTCACCCAGAGAATAATATCTTACCTGATTGTTGGAGAGAAGCTTTTATTGGTTGATGAAGAATTTGAATGAGGTTCTGTTTCTTGGGTCTGTTCTGCTTTTCCTTTACCTTTTTTTTCTGAGCTGTTAAATGAACATATTATGTTTTATTTTGAAAGGCCCAGTAGAAGGAAGCTGCAGATGTATATACTTTTCTTGCTCACATTAACACACCTGCCTGTTTTGACCTCTGACCTCCTCTCCAGTGCATGTGTCACTCTGCTTCCTGTTCTCTCTCCTATCAGGAACATGACAGACCTGCTCCTCCCTCTAAGCCACTCCCCCCTGACCCCGCCCTAAAACCCCCGCCGCAGGTAACCTCACCTGACCTCAGCTCTGGGTGTGAACGTCCGTTTGTGTCTCTGCTGCTGTCGTCCTGTGTGTCTGTCGTGTTGTCGTCGTGTTTCTGATCCAGCTGTGCGTCAAGGCGATTGACGTCACCAGCTGTGCATGACGCTGCGTGATACGTTTTGATTCTATCGCTCATTAAACTGGAATCCAAAGAGTATCAAACACTTCTGTAGTTACTCACCTGACGTCGCTCGCCGTCTCCATCCTCATCACAATCATCTGAACCGTCCAAAGATTTAAACATCAGTACGATACTTAAAGCTCCTGGAAACCTGTCCGGACTTTAAAATGTCACGTACGATTAAGAATCCACAAAAACTCTGAGTGAAAACAAAGATTTGTAACTTTTAGAAAACTTTGCTCAGAATCAGTTTATTTATCAGCGTTGGTCGTTTCTCAGACTGTGTGGGCGTGGCAGCTCTCATGTCAATCAAAACTCGCCCCCATTCATTGTGTTTGGCAACTCGCTGCTGAAAGCATCCTGGGATATGTTGCTACGCTAACCAAGCTAGCAGTGCCACTTTTTAACATTCTTTCTCCCTCGTTCACATAAAGGAAAGCTGAAATACAGGAAAATAAACGTTGTGAAGTTTTGGCTTGTTTGAATAGGAACTTAAAAGTTAAGACGAGTAACCAGCAGGACGACTCTCGCCGAATTGTTGGCTTCCTGTGGGCGGGCACAGAGAGGCTGACGTGCGAGGAGAGGCAGGACGCCGCTCCAAGTGTTAGACGAAGCCGTTTGGCAAAGCTCTTTCAGGACCTAACTGGTTAACTGGTCTTGTGGGGTAACGAGCTCACTGTTTCTCCAAATCCACCGCATGACAAGTCGTCAGCGTCAGCGGTGGATGAGCAGCCAGGAGCGTGAAGGCTGAGAGGGAGGAGCTGCATAGTTTAGTTGCACCTGATTGGATAAATCTCAGCTAACCCCGCCCACTTCACACCCAAAGTCCAAAAAATGTCCAAAAACTTAAACGAGGAATGTCAGAAACGGTTGGAGTAACGTCTTTTAGAGAAGAACATGAGATCATAAAGAGTCAGAAGCTTTTCATGGATTTGGTTTTCAGGGGCTTTAAGCGATATCGTTACCATGGCAACTAAAACTGACCTCCTGCACACCAGAACTGATCATTTAGTTATTTTTGATTTCCAGCTCGTACATAAGAACCGGCCGCTGACCACAGAGCAAAGTAAGACACGCTGTTAACTGTTACGAGGAGAAATCGTTCAGAATACGTCTTACTTCAGCTGATGAGAAACAATGACATCACCTTGATCCTAATCATGTGACCTGCTGCTCGCTGACTCTTCTCTCTGCTGCTTCAATCTGTTAAACAGCGACCTGCCCCCCCCACCAAGCCTCTGCCCCCCGACCCCCCCAACCAGGTACAGTCACCTGTAGTGTGAAGTGTTGCTGTCTGTCCTGTGTTTGTCTACATGTACAGCGCCCCCTGCTGCTCCGAGGAGTGAAGTAGCAACATCGTTTTTCTTGTTCACAAATCTCATCGTCGGACTCGAACCAAGAACCAAGTTTTCACTGACGTCCGGTCTGCGTCGCTCAAACTCATCTGTCTCTACAGGACACAAAAACTACTCACACATAATCAGACTCAGGGTTAAAGGGGCGTGTCCACACACAGCGGCAGGTTAAAAACATGTCTGAAACATAAACAAGCTGCAGGAAGCTCCGCCCCCTTTCTGTGTGAACACAGAGCTGAGAACAACACAAACCCAGAGGAGTTTGACTTCTCTCTCTTTTACTTCACAAAGATGATATTTGTTTATTGCTGTAAATATTAAGAGTCACATATTATACGCTGCCCTGTGATTGGCTGGCGAACAATCGAGGGTGTAGCATCGACTCGCCCAATGACGGCTGGGTTCGGCTCCAGCCCCCCACGACCCCGAGCGGACGGACGGATTACACGGTGAAGTGAATTGTCTGCCGTCAGCAGCGTGGTTGGTTGTTGTGTTTTTGAGATTTGTGGACAAAAATAAAATCCAGATTGATCTTTTATAGCATCATGAAAACTAGCTAGCTCGCTTAGCACATGCTAGCTCTAGCCAACAACGATAGCCCACCTAGCTAGTTCCCGCACAAGCTAACCTCTCCTGTGTGAGCGACTGCAGCCCTCATCAGAGTTTTATGGACCCTGATTGTTTCTTTGAAGCTAACAGAGGCTAACCTGTTAGCATTGTGAAGAAGACTGTTCCATATTCAACAGCACAGAAATGTTTTTAAAGTAAATAAAATATGATGCAAACAACAGAACGCTGCATGGGTTAAATAAATCTGCACGTTCAGATCATTTAATCAAAGAAACTGATTTCAGTTTCTTTGATGTAAATGTTGATGTGAGTTTTTTCTTTGGTTTGTCTTCTTCTGTTTCTTTCTGCATGCAGCACTAAAACATATTTGGCTGCTCTCTGCTGACTTCTCTAATCAGGAAGTATAAAACTTCTCCTCTTCCTCCTCGCTAACCTTCCAGCTGCTGGTGAGTCGACCAGCTCCGCCCGACAAGCCACTCCCCCCTGACCCTGCCACACCTGGACAGGTACACCTGCGTGGCATGCTGGGTAGTGTTAGCTGCACGTTGTTAGCATGTAGAGCGGTGACCTGACGCTGAATGAGGAAGGTGATGGATCGGTGAAATCTTTGATTGATCGGGTTAAAGAGTCGATGAGTGATTGAAGAATCAGTTTGGGTAACACACGATCAGACTTAATGACACAGACGTGGTGCGTTCAGGAGCATTAATCAGCATCAGATGTGCCAGTTTCTGATCTTAAATATTTGATGTTTAACAAAACTGTTGGACTTTAAAGGTCACATATTCTCTAAATCCTCTTCTCCATGTTCCTCTAACTCTAACATGTGTCTCTAGTCTGTCGACAAACCCCCCAATGATGAGAAAAGTTCATCCTCTCCGTCTTCCACTTTTCAGAAAATGTGTGCTCAAACAGGCCGTTTGGAGATTTTCCCTTCATGACATCACAAAGGGCAGTAGCCCCTCCCCCAGGTGGGTGACACTCCCACAGCTAGGTGTTTGTTCTGCCCTCTGAGTCTGCCTTCTCACCGTAAACAATAGGACATGGAGCGAGAAAGACCGAGTACACCCAAGTCCTTCCAGAGAGGGGGCGTGGTCAGACACAGCTCATTTACATATTTAAAGGTACAGACACAGAAACAGCCTGTTCTGAGCAGGGCTGAAATAGAGGGGTTTATAGACATGATCAAATACAGGATCAGAGTGGATTTAGAACAAGAAACTTCACACACATGTTTTGAGGAGCTCTGAGACTTATTTACACTGAAGAGGAGGAGGAGGATATGTCACCTTTAAAGGAAACAAGCTTTGATTTGTTACCTGATCAATGAAAATGTTCATTTCTTAAACACAAAAAAACGTTCTTTGATTCTACTTTTCTGCTTTTTCCTTAACTGGTCTGTGAAAAGCTCCACTTCCTGTATATCTTTCACAATAAAGGTTTGCTTGTGAAAGAGAGAGGTATTCCATTGGAGCTTGAAAAAGTTTTTTCTCTGAATTCAGATGAGAAGAAATCTTAAAAATGTCAAAGTAGAGGATAAATGAAATGTGTCTTTGTAAATTGGACGTGCTGACTGAGCTTGAACTGTTAGAATATTTCTCTCTCTGAACTGAAACACAACAACAAACCTCGGATGACGTCTGAACAGAGAAACCGCTTTAATGAAACATTTAATCTTTGCTGGAAATTGAAGTTTAATTCTATAATTTATTTCTGCTAATTCAAAGAAGAAAGTAACTTCACTCTTTTACTTCCCATAATGCTTCACTCAGGTCCCTGGGCCACCCAAACCTGTGGTTCCCATTAAGCCCCGCCTTCATGTGCCGCTGTCCCAGCCCCCCCTCCCACCACATCCCGGTTACACCAGCACCACCAAACCACAGCGTCTCCGAGCCGTCACACCTGCAGCCGGGATCAACAGGTACGACTGATAGACCAATCAGAGAGTACAACTGATGGACCAATCAGAGAGCCAGAATCTGAGAGTACGACTAACGGACCAATCAGAGAGCCAGAACCTGAGGGTACGACTGACAGACCAATCAGAGAGCCAGAACCTGAGGGTACGACTGTTAGACCAATCAGAGAGCCAGAACCTGAGGGTACGACTGTTAGACCAATCAGAGAGCCAGAACCTGAGGGTACGACTGTTAGACCAATCAGAGAGCCAGAACCTGAGGGTACGACTGTTAGACCAATCAGAGAGCCAGAACCTGAGGGGCAGACGTGTCTTGATTGGAGGATTTCTGTTTAAGAAACGTTTAAAGATTTTTTTAAATCTGATGATAAAACGTTTAAGTCTGTGTCGTCTCTGCAGGCGACCTCCTCCTCCTCCTCCTCCTCCTCCTCCTCCTCCTCCGCTTCGACCCGGAGCTCCTCAGAAAGTCGAGACGTCTCCGCTTTAACCTCGACGCACTCGGACACTCTGAACGACCCGATGAAGAGGACTCTGATCTACTCTCTCGTCTTCGCTGACCTCAAACTGTAAATAAATCTCCTCCTCTAATCTTCAGTGCCTTGCTCCGCAGCATGCCGCAGAGGGAAAGCGGACACTCGGGAATCAAACCCCCGACCTTTAACTGCTGAGGATGTCACAGTCCAGTGTCCTGGTGTGATGAATGATACAGCGCCCCCTGCAGGGGGATCAGTGCCTTTCGTTTAAAAAAACTTTTCAGTCAAACTTTAAAATAGAAGGACGAACACTGAAAGGATGTTATCGTCATGGAAACAAAACGTCCTGATGGACTCGACCACCGGGAGTTAAATATCGTGGAATAATCCTTTTAAGGAGGAGCGTCCTCGGAGTTTGAGTGACTCATCAGGTCAACCATGGCGAGATTAGTGATGCATTCTGGGAAAAATTCTGCGAATTTAAGAATGAAGTTGAAAAACAGTAAAAATTCAGTTTTAATAAGGTGTGTGTGTGTGTGTGTGTGTGTGTGTGTGTGTGTGTGTGTGTGTGTGTGTGTGTGTGTGTGTGTGTGTGTGTGTGTGTGTGTGTGTGTGTGTGTGTGTGTGTGTGTGTGTGTGTGTGTGTGTGTGTGTGTGTGTGTGTGTTCCTCCCTGACATTCACAGTGGAGGAGTCTCGTCATAGAGACTTACATTTCGTGTTTTGAACTTAGCACTTACACCTCAGTCCTGTGATTGGCTGTTGACCTGTCCGGGTGTAACCCCGCCTCTCGCCCAACGACAGCTGGGATTGGTTCCAGACCTCGTTGAGGCTAAGCGTTAGACATGATGGATTAAATTCAAATCAAATCTATTTTTAAACACTTTATTTTATTTTGTAAACTTTGAATGTGACTGAAACATTTTCTCTTTATTCTGAAACTCTCAGACTTTACTCGCTCGTCCTCTGATGAGTCATCCTCCTCCCGTTGGATGGCCTCCATGATTTCCTCGTTGGACTTTGGACAGGAAGTGAACGTTAGCCTTACAGGAGCAAGTTTTTATTGACTGTAGACTCACACCAAAGATGCTGTCACATTTATCTCCTCTGTGCTTTTATTTTGAAACCTGCTGACACTTCTGATATTGACACTTTATCTGAAAACGTAACCGCAGATTTCACAGATGTTCTGAAAAGCGAGCAGCTGCAGAGTGAATAAACGGTTTGTCTGTGATGGTTTGATTTTTAGTTTACAGGTGAAGAAGACGGACCGATATCAGAAACGACAATAACAATCCATATCAAAAGCCGTTTGTTACCACGGCAACACAAACAGAATATTTGGTAATGATTGAAATATCAAAGGTTGCACGTCTGAATTGCACAAACACGTTAGCCGGTGCTTTCTCTCTTTTGTTTTTACTTTTTAAAACTGTTGATTGTTAAAATAAAAGATTCTATTGTTTTCAAAACGTGGTTTTTAAAAAAGCCTCAGAGCTGCAGGTCGTTAGAAACGTTAAGTGTTTACTCGCTTTGAACTACGCAGACGTGTAATATGCATATAACCACTAGGGGCAGTGTTGGGTTGTGGTCTCAGCTGGCGACAGATCGTCTCCACTTCCTGTTTTGAGCCCCCTGATGGATGAGCTGCTCCCTCTAGAGGAATCCTCCAGTACCACGGGTTGTTCATCCATATGTGAACATTTGCGTTCAGGACGCAGCCGGTCGTCTTCACGTACGCGAGGTTCAAAAGCGAGAATGTCTGAGCCCCGAAGATGAGACAAATCATCCAAAACCGACTTTCCAGACGACTTCTGTTCACGTCACTTTTTACGTCTCAGGTCGAAATCAAACAAAGAGTTAAAATCTGAAGCAGCTTTTTATTTAACGGGCTCTTGAAGTCAGAAAACGTGTAAATCATCACACACGCCAGCAGAACCGCCGCCTTCCTCTGGTTCAGCGCGCTCGCTGGGCGCACTTTTTGTTTTGCTAGCGGTTCACCAGACGCAGAGTCTCGCTTACAGGCGCTCCCAGAGGTTCTCTCGCTCAGGGCGTTTTTGGAGCTGCAGCGTCTAGCCGACGCGTCTCCGTATGATCGGTCGAGAACAATGAAGGAACATGAACATAAAACATGCTAAGCTAACGTTATTATCTCAGCTGGTGGTGATGGAAGTGATGTCACATCTAATGATGTTGACAGACCGTCCAGCAGGACTGAATGTTTTCACCGGATCCTTAAAAAGACGAAGCAAACGCGACCTCATCCGTCTGATTGGTTGATTGACATGTTGATTGATTGACATGTTGATTGATTGATTGATTGACAGGTTGATTGATTGACAGGTTGGTATTCATGCTGTTGTGTTCACTTGTTTGCTGCTAAAGGAAAGTTCAACAATAAATTTACTTTCTTTAAAATATTTCTCTTTTTCTGAATTTTAATTAGAAGTTTGTTTTAAAATCTTTATCCGTGAATTTGATCAGAACAAAATGTGATTTATAATAAATTGAGTTCAGGTGACGGTTAGGCGTCTGATTGGACGAGACTCCTCGGGAGTGAAAACCACCTGATGGAGGATGTGAAACAGGAAGACATGACTCAGAGCGACATGAGAAACAAAACGCCTCACTGCTCCGAGCGTCCTCCAGAGAATCAAATGTCACAGACTCAGAACCAAACTTCTTCTTTGAGAAGAATCTGGAAGTGTAACTCTCAGCACTCGTGGTTAATGGAGCCTTTGAATCGAAGTGCCATGAGTGGATGTGTTTTGTATCGCCGCACCGGGCCTGATGGGGGCGCTGTGTAGCACAGAGACTGTAGTGGACTCTGCAGGACCAACGCTCTCTGATATCCAGGCTGTGAGTTCACTGTTGGGGGTCCGTCCTGCCAGGCTGGAGGGGGGGTGGTGACCTTCAGTGGGGTCGACACGGTGTCATCACTACCCGTTAAATGTTAAACTGTCCTTTCTGTGCTCTGCCTGAGAACGTGTTTCATGTTTGTTCGATGTACCTGACTCAGAGGGATGGACTACAGACTGGGTCTAACCTTGATGGGAGGCCTTGTGGAGGTGCAACATGAAAGCCCAGCTGGGACTGGACTTCTTTAGACCACAGACAAGAGGGACATGTTCCTGCAGCTGAGTGTTTAACTTTACTCTGACGATATCAAAAGTTCTTCTCTAAGAATCAAATCTTCCTCTCTGACGAGGACTTTCTCTCAGATACTCAGAGGCGCTCAGGCTCCTCCTCTTCCTCCTCAGTAGATGCAGCAGAGAGGAAGTTGTGGTCACTCTTTAAGTCTTCGAGTGGTTTGGTGTCAGTCTCTCTGTCAGCACTCAGTCGGTGCATTAACAACTGACGAGGAACAGATCTATTTTTTCCTTCATCATCTCCTCCATCATGGCTCCATCAGTCCTCGTCCTCGTCCTCGTCCTGCTGGACTCCTCCGCCTCGCTGCCTCCTCCGAGAAAAACCTTCCTGCTCAGTGAGTCCACACATCTTTTATAATCATCGTTAAATCTGTCTCGTCTGTTCTGAGTCTTGTTGGGGTTGTATCAAGTCAACTTTGGTTATATTCTTTAATAATTATACTTAATTATTAATAATATAAATAAAATATCATTAAACTATGTTTAATCTCATTTTGGGGCACCAACCTGTAATCAGGTAAATATAACCAAAATATCACTCAAATCAGTCTCAAATTAGTTATTTAATTAATAATATTATTAATAATGAATAACTATATTTAATAAATTGAAGGCGTGAAATCCGTACACAAAGCCTTCGCACCCAGCTTATATCACAATGTAAATACACCAGTAACCACAAACAACTGCTCTCTTAAATTATAACAGAATTTATTTAAACAAAGCAACATCAATCCAAAATCAATTAACTTAATCAAACAAATAACTATTATAAACTAATCTAAGCAACAAACATTATCAAGCAAAGGCTTGTGGAAGGTGTGTGTGTGTGTGTGTGTGTGTGTGTGTGTGTGTGTGTGTGTGTGTGTGTGTGTGTGTGTGTGTGTGTGTGTGTGTGTGTGTGTGTGTGTGTGTGTGTGTGTGTGTGTGTGTGTGTGTGTGTGTGTGTGTGTGTGTGTGTGTGTGTGTGTGTGTGTGTGTGTGTGTGTGTGTGTGTGTGTGTGTGTGTGTGTGTGTGTGTGTGTGTGTGTGTGTGTGTGTGAGTGTGTGTGTGTGTGAGAGTGAGAGTGAGAGTGAGAGAGAGAGAGGGGGAAGAAGAAAGGGGGGAGATTACTTCGTCCCACGTGGTCGCCCTTCCGATGGGACACACCTAACAAAGGCCTAAATGTGGCCTTAAGGTCTAAAAGAGACCGAGTTCGGCCCTACACGATCTGTGTCTCTGAGGCGTCTGGATAGCCGCGAGTGTATAGATCTCTGTGCGTAATGGCGCGGTGGTGGAGTTGGTCTCCAGATGTACGTTTACACAGGAATATGTGTGTGTGTGTGTGTGTGTTTGTAGAAGGGGAAATAAAAGAGAATAAAAGAGAAATGCGTGCCTGAAGAGGCCGGATCACAGTCCGACTCCCGCGCCACAACTCGGAGTAATTCCCTTCATTCACAGAAACAAACCAATAGCCGAATTCAGGTTAATACGGCTTACACTGGCCTTTCTGATCAGAAGAGTAATACCCGGTTATAACGCTGTTACACTAAACACATATAGGACGCAGCGGTCCGAAACAACAAGAGTTTTAAACAGTTAAAACTCAGGACGCAGGTCCAACAAAGATAAAAATTACAGTTTCTGCTTCAATCAAACAATTGTTAAAAACACTCTCTAAAGCTAATTCTGCCCAGACCTAATTAAGCCTCACTTGTGAATCGCTTTGTCCGTGATTGGTGAAAGGAAAAGAGTCCGGCGATGGAGCAGATCTTCTGTCCGTCCTGGTGCAGAGGCGTCTGATGGCGGCGAGGGTCCCTTACGGCGAGAGCGGCTTCGTTGGTTCTCCGTCCAGTGGAAAGATGTCCTTTGATGTCCTTTCGTTGCAGGACGGAATAAGACCGTTATCTTTCTGATAATCTGTTATAGTCTGACGCTCTCCGAGAAACTGAGATGCGTTCACTGGACAGTCCGAGCTCGGAATTTAGAACACTGCCGGCCGCGGATTACCTGCGCGCCAAAACTTAAAACAAAGGAAGATGGTTGCAGGAAACAGGAGGTGAGCTTGTGTCTCCGAACACTTGAAGTCAGCGCGTGGAAAGAGAAAGAACAATGGAAGTCTTGGAGCTTTGTAGCCTGGCCTGCTCCATGGGGGGTCTACCTCAGGTCCCCTCCAATGAGGAGAGAGAGGTTCCGGTCCCCCCCTTACTTCACGCATAGGTGTGAAGTACCGCAGGGGATTCTGGGATTAAGAGTCCTTTTAGGCCTCTTTGTGATCTCAGTGAATAACTCAAATGAGGCTTCAAACAGAGGTGCAGGCCCAAGTCCATTGTTTGACTGTCCTAAGCCTGCGTGGCCCAACAGTCTGCATGTGTGTTTGTGTTTTCTTCTGTTATTCTAAGAGTTTTTATCATTACATGTATGAAGCATCTCTTCTTGTCCTTTAAAACATGTTTGATACAGAAGTGAGGACTGTACATTAAACCAGTTTTCAATCATTGGTTATTTCATGATCAATAATACATCAGTATATACAGCTGGACAGTTTCAGAACACGGGACAAACAAATCAGTCTGAGTTTCTTCAGATCAAAAAGAATCCGTTTATAACTGAAGAGTTCTTCTGCTGGGAGGCGACCCCGAGGTCGACCCCGAGCTCGCTGGAGGGGTTTTATCATTTATCCAGCCTGGGAAAACCTCCAAATGGAGGTTTGGACCTGAGAGTCCATCAGTATTAACTCATCCATTCACACACTGATGGTAGAGGCTGCTGAGAGTCCATCAGTATTAACTCATCCATTCAAACACTGATGGTAGAGGCTGCTGAGTAAAGAGTCCATCAGTATTAACTCATCCATTCACACACTGATGGTAGAGGCCGCTGAGTAAAGAGTCCATCAGTATTAACTCATCCATTCACACACTGATGGTAGAGGCCGCTGAGTAAAGAGTCCATCAGTATTAACTCATCCATTCAAACACTGATGTGATGGTAGAGGCTGCTGAGAGTCCATCAGTATTAACTCATCCATTCAAACACTGATGGTAGAGGCTGCTGAGTAAAGAGTCCATCAGTATTAACTCATCCATTCACACACTGATGGTAGAGGCTGCTGAGTAAAGAGTCCATCAGTATTAACTCTACCACTGATCCACAGCCGCCCCTTGTTCTTGTAAATTTAAAGTATCACAGATCTAATAAGCAGAATTAATTTTTGTTCATGTGGACGAGTGGACACTATAGTATAATGGCTCCCAAAGAGGAGGGCATGACCCCCCCGGGGGTCGCCAGTTACCAAAAGGGTGGTCGTGAGATGACCTCTAAATACTGATTCAAATATAAAATCATATAAACTTCTATATTTTCCACATTATTGCTGCTGCTGAGCGACGCCTTTTTCTTGCGGTATTTGGAAACATAAAAGTTCAAATGTTTTCAACTTCTCAGCTCAAGACGCTGAGTCACAGCGGTCGTCAGTGTCACTTTTGGCCGATGCGACCAATCGGATCCAGGAGGAGGCTTTACCTCCTCATCAAAGAGCAAAGCAACGGCGGGAACTCTACGTTTGCTCAAGTCAGTTTTTTCACACTTATTCTATTTGTTTGCCCATTTGAGCATGCAGCCTCGCTCCACGGGCGCTCCCAGCTGTGTTCCCTCTGATAAGCTCTCAGGCCGAGCGTAGCGTGAAGCGTCTCCATGTGAGCGGGCCCTTATTTCATTGTAACCTGAAACACAGGTGAGGGGCTGACTAAGATTAAAACATATTTAACTGTTTCACTTTTCTCCATGTTGGTTTCTGAGGGTCCCAGCTAGGATTGGGGGGAGGGCTCCAGGGAAAAAAGGTTGCTCTAGTTTTCCTCTTGTTCTGTTTGATTTGTCATAGTGTGTGTTTCCTGTGAGTCTGAGTTGCGACAGTGCGTGTTTGTTCACAAAGATGGAGACACACCTTCAGTTTCTCACCTACAGGGAAATGTTGCAACGTCAAGTTTGGACAGAAAAGTTTATTCTGTGATTAAAAACAGTTTGTTAACAGATTTTCAGTAAACATCTGATTATCTCACCCATAACACACTTCTGCTGAACACAAGGCTGCAGCTAGCACTGTTAGCTTAGCATCAAACCTGCAATCTGCTAGCATAGCCCTATATACAGAAATATGGAAATATTTTCTACAGTACCTGATCGGGTGTGTTTTAAGGTACTTCATAAAGAGTTTTCCTCACAGCTTGTTTCAACATAATTTCAAACACATTTCAATGAACCCTTAAGTTCAGCTTTAAGTTCCCCGTGGCGCCTGATTAAAGGTTCCTGTTTGTTTTAACCTGTAGTCTTTTAAGGCACACGAAGACACAGATTTCAGGGCTCCCTTTGGAGGGTGGCCAATAGGCATCAGTCTTGAGTTTGATGTAGCAGAAGATACCCTTACCCTTTAGTCTGTTTTAAGGAACCCTATATCAGCTGTTTCAGGGAACCCTTTAGGGTAAGCTGTTAGGTACCTGGTTAATGTTTTTCCGCTTGTTTGACCTTTTAGGAGACTTATTTAAGGGGCCCCTCAGCTTTTGTGTCAAGGTATCCCTGTCCTGTGTCGAGGTACTCTTTGGATTTTTTTCCCGACACTGACTGATTGTGAAAGTAATTTGCACATTGTTCATCGTAAGCACCCAAACGGACCAATCACGGCCTATAACGGCATCACGCTGGACGGGCAGATCGGTGATCGGTGAGAGGAAGCTGACATCAGGAAGTGTATTTTAATTTAACTTCATTTGAAAGGACGTCGTCGACCATTTGGAACAAAGCTCAGTAGAGTCCCAGTTTGTTTGTTTTTCCAGAGTTGTGTCAGTTATCTCGTGTTTGAGTTATAGTGAAACTGTTTCATTTAACTGACATGAACTGAGAGGGAAACTTTACTCTTCTGTAATATTTCTGTGTTCAGAAACCAGTCTGACTCAGTGTGTTACCATGGTAACAGACCCACATTGATGCCTGTGGTGAGACTGGTGAAGTGTTTCATCTCTGTTTAAAGAGGTCATGTTATGCCCTTTTTTGGGGTTCATATATTTAATCTATGTGCCTACTAAAGTATGTTCACAATAGCTAAAGTTCTAAAAAAGTGTCTGTTTTCATGAACTGCCGCTCCATGCACCGGCTCACTTCTGACTCTCTCTCTAAGGCTCTGAAGTGCCCACGTTCAGAGTCCCCACGTGTGCCAAGTCTGATCTGATTGGTCGGCCTGTCGGCTCTGCTGTAATCGGTCAGTCGCTCAGCATGGTTCTCGGAAATGTCACGCCTCTTTTACCATATTGGGAATGCAGCCACTTTGGCTCCGAGGGCCGGAGAGCAAAAACATTAGCACCTTAGCACTACTGTGCTACCGCAGGCTACAGCATATCGTGGGCGTGCTACAGAAGTTAACGGGCGTGCAACATGAGCTGCTGGGCTTACCACAACGAGCCAATGGGCTTAGATCAGTGATCTCACACTGACAAGACGTCACACTGGCAAAATTTTTTAGAGGGGGGCTAGAACTGAGCGTTACATGCAGCTAATGCTACAGCTAACAGGAGGACGTAGGAGAAGCTGCGTTTCCGCGTACTTTGAATTTTTGCACATAGATGTGACTAAACATGCACAGGACACTTGGAACACATTAAAGAGCAGATAAAACCAGAAAAAGAAGAATATGACCCCTTTAAACTCAGTCACACAAACCTGAACGGGCCACGCTGCAAGCTTTCCCAGAATGCTTTGTGGATATAGCTCGCGCCATGTTTTTATCCCTCATTGCGCCATGTTTTTATCCCTCATTGCGCCATGTTTTTATCCCTCAAAGTCATGAATTTAAAATGATGTGATGTTGTAAATGAACCTTGTGGAGGGCTGGATTTATGAATATGACTCCACAATTAAAGACAGGTGAGCCCGGGCAGAGCTGGGCAGGGCATCTTCAAGTGACTTGGAAATGTGTAGTGGGGCCGCACCATCACTTAAAACGGTTGAACTTTTGTAACATTATCACACACGTCACCTCTCCCCTGATAAGCAATCAAAGTCAAGAAGGGACGGGACTTCTGATATCAGCTTTATTAACTACGATGGCGAGGAGAAATCTGAGAACATCTCGAACTGCTGCTGATATCAGGACGTGAATCCTTTACACTGTTTGGAGGTTATCTTGATGATATTTTCTGAAACAAACACCCAGCACACAGAGTTACTTGAAACAGACCTCAGGGTCACCGCCATGAGAAGCAGACATGTGGTGAGCCTAGCCTGCGTAACCTAGCAGCAATAATGGCTCGTAAGAAGCGATCTGAAACTGAGGTGGTGGGCGCTGAGAGCTTAAAAGAGCCATAAATGGACACAGACCCTGACACCCACAGGTCCTCTCCCCCCTCGCTTCTTATCTACTTGACCTGCTGTTGCTCCTGGTTCTGGCGTCTGGGGATGAACTATGGGTAGCGTGGATTTGGGGGCGGGGCTGTTTCGGTGCATTGTGTTTTTGTTTGGTATCTCGGTGCGTTTGTCAATACAAACTTGTGTTCTGCTTTACAAACTGTACGTCCTTTGAGAAGTGGTTTATTTTAATAAATGTCACTTGGTGTTCAATAAAACTTTCCCTCACTGCCCTGTAATAAGAGGTTTAAACTCCTTTGTGTCTTTGATTTATTCATCTCCATAAAAATCTGATTTACCCTCGCCTTGTTGTCTCACCATGCTGACGACACCCTGCTCTACTTCTCTGTCATGATGTTCTTTCTGCCTTAAAGCTGTCTGTCTCTTTCACAGCGTTTAATGTAACTTCTGGTATTTACGGGAATGAGATAAATACTGTCCTGAGACGCTGTTCTCTTCCATCTCTCTGCTTCTGTTCTTATTTTAGACTCTGCTCAGATGTCATTCTGCGTCTGTTCATACTAAGCTGATAAGTTTCTATGACACTGAACCACTTCCTTTCTTACACTTAGCCGACATTCTGTCAGCCTCAGAAACAGGAAGTGGGGATGTAGGGGTTTATTATTTACCCCCCTCTGTTCTCTCACCTCCCGACATAGTGTCAGTTTGGTTCAACCTTTTCATTTCATTTACAATAACCTGGCCTGTGTTTGGTTACAACAGATGTGTGAAAAGCCACAAGACAACTTTCCACATACTCAGAACAGGTGCATTATTTCCCGAATTTCCCCTCTGGGGATCAATAAAGTATTATCCTTATGGGAAGATTTGGGGCTCATGAGACCGTGGACTACGACTCTGTCTTTTTTGTCAAATACTAATGGTTTTAATGAAGAAAGTAATTAAGCAAATTTGTCAGTTCTTATTTCATTAGGTGTTGCCATGGATACAGTTTAACACCGAGCAGTCCAGGACAGCCTGAGTGACGGGTGTCGGCACGGTGCTAAAATATGAAGTTGCTTTTGTGAAGTTATTAAGGCAGCTGGTTGTGTGTTCATAGAACTTTTATGCCCCCCCCTTGTAGAGGGAATAAAAGTTACACAAGTGGCACCGTGTTTTTCCAAGGTCACAATTTAAAGAAATGTGCCTCATTGAAATGTAAAGAAAGCTGCTCTGCTGTTCTAACTCGAGTAGTTGATTTTCCCACACATCCTGTCTCTGATAAGGAAAATAGCCAACCATTGTTTATGATTTTGGAGTGGAACCACTGGTGGCCACTTGGAGAGGTGGTGCCACGCTCTGGTCACATGCACTGCCCTGTCAAGTCTCCACACCCCAGTCGGTGGTCACACTCTGCAGCTTGAGAACAACTGACCTAATGTGTAGGATGTAGCTCAAAGTGACACTGTCCAATCAAAAAGTGTCTTAAACAACAAAACTTCGAGAATCTAATGCAAAACAGTCAGTTGGTTTTGCGGATAAATGTTTTAGAAATACATGTTTAATGCATTGTGTTCTTTATTATATTTCTTAAAGCACTGGGTAACATTTTGCTTTTAAAGCTGTCCTCTTTCATGCACAATGATGCAAAAAAGTAACTTCCTTTTAAAGTCTGTCAGGTCCTATCTTCAGTCGTCTCATCTAACGACATGTGTTCCCCAGGGCTCAATGCTTGGTCCTCTATTATTTAACATTAACATGCCACAATAAGACCGGATAACACAAAGCACAGGCAGGACAATAACACTTTTTTTTGATGATCAACAACAGTAACAAGCATCCTCTCTGCAAGTACATGATACAAATTAAACACCAACACCAACTAAATATGACTTTAAAAGATAATAACAGAGATGTGATGTGTGTGTTCAGACTCTGCAGACAGACCTCTGCTCCTCTTCAGCCTCCCTGATATCCAAAACACGACCACCCTGCTGCTCAGTGACGATGCATCCACCCTGTATGTAGGGGCAAGGGACGCTGTGCTCTCATTGGACGTCAGTCAGAGTGATATCATCAGTCTGAAGAACAAGGTGAGCTTCAGTCAGTTCACTCTCACTCCCGTGATGCTTTGATTTAAAACGCGTCCTCTCTCTCTCTCTCGTCCAGGTGCAGTGGAGTCCGTCTGACTCTGAAACAAGTGACTGTAAATACAAAGTGAAGAACCCCTCGGTAAATATCCTCACGCCTCCATCATCGTTTATTCTCCGTCTCGCTGATGGTTGCTTCAGTCCTGACCTAAAAGTTGCTGATATTTCTGCTGTAAACAAAGCTCATTGTTCACAAGAACTGTGACAGGAATAGTCGAATGGTGGCTGACAGAATATATATACTTTCACACCTCCTCTCTCTGTAACACACTGACGTGTGTTAACGGCATAGTTTTCAACACTGCTGCTCAGAAAGAAAGATATCATCTTCAAGCCTCCTACCGACCATTTCCTGTAAACTTAACGCTGCAGTTATGCACATCATCAACTCCTCTGTGTCAACGGGTGTGTTTCCCTCTGCAGTCAAACAAGCTCAGGTCACCCTTCTGCTCGAACCCCCCCCCCCCCCCCACGTTCAACACAACCCAGGTTACACACTGCTACACACCTGTTTCTCTTCTGCCCAGCACAGTCTTTAATCAAGTCTCTGAGTTCCTGTCCTGAAACGATCTGTATGACTCAAATCAGTCAGGGTTAGGGGCAATGTGAGATCTGTTCATGTGGACCAGATAAATGCACAGGAGACTTTCACTCCAGGGAGCATTACTGCAGGAGGAGACATCCACTCAGTCTGACACCTCAGATCAAGTGTTTAAACTTGTGGTTGTGTGTGAGACTGAGTCTGTGTGTCTGTCTGTCTGCAGGTCGACTGTCCAAACTTTGTCAGTGTGTTACAGCTAATCAACTCCACCCATCTCTACGCCTGTGGCAGCTACGCCTACAGCCCCCATGATGCCTTCATCGTAAGTCAACACAGATATTTAAAGTATAATCTATAGATCTGGTAAATTTAAAGGGGACATACATGATCATTAAGAACAGATAAACTCTGTAAATGAACCACATTGTTCATAGGATGAGTCTGTTCTCGTCTCCTTCAGGACACAGGAAGCTTCTCGATGGTCCAACCCAGCAGCGTCAGGACTAAAACACGCTGTCCACACAACCCTTTCCAGAGGAGCACCGCCATCTCACACGGTCAGCCTGCTAACTAACAGCTGATTACATTATGGAGAGGTCTATTATGCTGAGCAAACACAGCTCCAAGTGACAGACATGGGTGCAGCAGTGGGGGGGAGAAGTGGAGCTGACTCACTCATGTTCTGTTGCATTCCTGTGTTTTAAACTGAACCTCATCGTTTCTGTTTGTCCGCGTGCAGATGGCGAGCTGTTCACCGCCACGACGACCGACTTCAAAGGAGAGAAACCTCAGATTTCAAGACACTTCAGCAAAGATGGCCGCCCAGATGTCAGCCTGGACTCTTTCATCAGCCTACTGCAGGGTGAGAGAAACAAGATTAATGCTGACTTCATTCACATTCTTCAGACTCTGACCCAGAAACATTTGTGTTTCCAGCTCGTGGTTAAACTGATAAAGCAGAAATAATAAAAAAGAGAAATAGGACAAAGTGTTGTGGTGAATTAAAGACGGAAAAAGGAGAAGAAGAAATAAATGTGACGGGCAAAGAGAGATGGAGAGAGAGAGAGAGAGGGAGAGAGAGAGAGAGAGAGAGAGAGAGACAGAGAGAGGGAGACAGAGAGAGAGAGAGAGAGAGACAGAGAGAGAGACAGAGAGAGGGAGACAGAGAGAGAGACAGAGAGAGGGAGACAGAGAGAGAGACAGAGAGAGAGAGACAGAGAGACAGAGAGAGAGAGACAGAGAGAGGGAGACAGAGAGAGAGACAGAGAGAGAGAGACAGAGAGAGAGAGAGACAGAGAGACAGAGACAGAGAGAGAGAGACAGAGAGGGAGACAGAGAGAGGCAGAGAGAGAGAGAGAGACAGAGAGAGAGAGAGAGACAGAGAGAGAGAGAGAGACAGAGAGAGGGAGGCTGAGATGGACCAACACAGCCGGGTTGGGAACTAAATTCCCAGATTAAATACATCTAAACAAACAGGCTCTTAGTTTTAACATTTGTGCCCTCTGATATTTTGAAGTGCTCTCAGTCAAATATAATCTGTTTCCAGTAGTTTTAGTGTAATAATATAATCAAGACAGCAAGAAGAAAATGCACATATGACCTTACAGATTCATGCTGCCTCCTGGTTTCAGACAGAAATAGTCGAGTGTCGTCTGCATACAAGCGGAGTTCTTTGAAGGACAGATTGTGATTTACAAAAAGTCCAAATTACTTTAAGAACAAGACACAACCTGAAAACATGTTCTGACTTAAAGGCCTTAATCCTGCTGGTGGTACAATCCAAGGATTCATAATCTTTAGTCAGGGGCGTCTCCAGGATCACAGGGCCCTCACATTGGGCCCCTCCACCTCAGCCTCAGCCAACCCTGAGATATTATATATTATACACGTATAATAATACATCCTTGAAGGCTTTTATTGAAGACTCAGCAGTCTTAGTACCTGCTGCTTTTGAAGAGAGGCCACAAAAAACATACTTCACATAAATCTGTTTCACTTAACCCACTTTCAATCAAACCATACTGCTGTGAGTTTACACTTCCTGTTTTCTGTCCCTAATGTCTGGAAGTAGGTCATCCTGTTTCAGTCCATTATCTATGAATCCTGCATAATTAAGATTATCACTTATACCCTTTTCACACATACGGTAATGTCCTGAAAAACGCAAACAGCCAAATTTTTGGCTCAGACTTCACCTGGAGTTTCTCCTCCAGCCTCCTCGTATTTATTCTGCAGAAAGTGACAGTGAGCTGATGTGAGAACGCAGCAGGATATTCTCCGGAGAATTCACCTCGAGGGGAGGGAGAGTGCAGCGCAGCTGGGGGGTGGGAGTAGCAGAGAGAATCACTCCCATGATTCCCTGCCAGCCTCAACGTCAGCTTTTGTTTCGATTGAGAGCCCCCTGGTGGTGGAGTACATACTTTGGAACAGATTGATTCCTTCGATCATTAAAATAACTTATAATGTGTGTTTTGCAAAACTATGGCGACCTGACTTAATTCAAGTCTTTTAATGGGTCAATCTTGTCATTGAGGATGTTGTTATAGTGATAACTCAGGGTTAGCTGAGGCTGTGGGGGAGGGGCCCAATGTGAGATCTGTTCATGGGGTCCAGAAATCCTGGAGACAACCCTGACTCAAGGTCTTCGGATGTACCACCAGCATGATTAGCACTTTTTTAGAATAAATTCATGGTTTCATGTTGTTTCTTGTCAACAATCTTACTTGTACTTTTTTTAATAAAATCCAACCATAGTGTATCCTTATACAAAGAATTTTGCTCGTATGCAGATGACACTCAATTGTTTTTGTCTAGAGACACCCCTGCAGCGGGTTATCATTCATTTTAAATCTATGGCATGATTATTAAAAAATGTTTCTATGATACGTTAAAACATCCAAACACTGGTATGAATCTTTCTCTACTCAGTTGAAACTGCTTTCAGATCTCTTTTCTCTACATTGATGCCAAATGGCACGACACCTCAGCTTCCTCATCTGTCACCACTTCCTGTTTTTCAGAGCCAACTTTTGTCAGCTCATCTCTGGACCTCTCTGACAGGAAGCTCTACTTCTTCTTTAGCGAAGTTGGGAAAGAGTTCCGCTTTGTAGATGAGCTGCATATCGCCCGAGTTGCCCAAGTCTGCAAGGTGACAGTGAGCACAGAGAGGACCGCATAAGGTGATGATGTAGAAACTTCAAAGCGGTAACACTGAAGGTTTGTGTCCCTGTGTTGTCTTCACAGGATGATGTTGGTGGGCAGAGGACACTGCAGAGGAAGTGGACGTCCTTCGCCAAAGCCCCTCTGCTCTGTCAGTTGCCGAAACAGCTCCCCTTCAATGTGCTCCAGGATGTGTTCACCCTCCCACCACCAGAGGGCAACAACGCCTCAGACACTCTGTTCTACGGTGTCTTCACCTCACAGTGGTAGGGAGGAAAAATTAGACAAATAATTTACACGCTAACTCACCCAGCGTTAAGGTACTCCATTGCTGCAACGCCAACAGAGAAATCCTGATCCTAGCTAACAGGTCATCAGACTGAGACCTGGTACTAATCCTAGCTAACAGGTCATCAGACTGAGACCTGGTACTAATCCTAGCTAACAGGTCATCAGACTGAAACCTGGTACTAATCCTAGCTAACAGGTCATCAGACTGAAACCTGGTACTAATCCTAGCTAACAGGTCATCAGACTGAAACCTGGTACTAATCCTAGCTAACAGGTCATCAGCCTGAGACCTGGTACTAATCCTAGCTAACAGGTCATCAGACTGAAACCTGGTACTAATCCTAGCTAACAGGTCATCAGACTGGGACTTGGTACTGATCCTATCTAACAGGTCATCAGACTGAAACCTGGTACTAATCCTAGCTAACAGGTCATCAGACTGAGACCTGGTACTGATCCTAGCTAACAGGTCATAAAACTGGGACTTGGTACTGATCCTAGCTAACAGGTCATCAGACTGGGACCTGGTACTGATCCTAGCTAACAGGTGACTGGAGAGGTTTTGATTAATCTTGAAGAGCTGGTCTAGTTGACTAACACAAATAAACACAAATGTCAAACTCTTGTTTTATTGACTGCCCTTGGTGGATGTATGACTTCTCAGAAGTGAGATAGAAGGCATACTGGTAAAAATGGATCCCGCCCAAACAACACCCTCTGTCAGGGTTCAGGTTGGTGTTAGGACTGAAGTGGTCGGGCAAAGACAAAGTGCTGCTAAAACGTTTTGGACAGTAGTGATTCTAACTTGAAAACGTGGAATCCACAGTTATGCTGAATAAAATATATTAAAACTTAAAACCTTTTCATGTCGGTTATTTCTGGTCTCTTTCAGGTCCTCAGTTCCAGAATCAGCTGTGTGTGTCTTTAAGCTTCAGGACATCAGAAACGTGTTCAGAGGGAACTACATGACCCTAAATACGCAGTCCATGCAGTGGAGTCAAAGACAGGGGAGACCAATCCAGAGAAAGGTCAGAAGGTCACATTATCGAAACCATGTTGTACAAAGACCGATTTAGTTCCCAAAATGGTTAAGGTTGTCTTTAGCTTTTATGTAAGTGTTTACATTTCTATTTTCTTTATTTCATTTTGAGCTTTTAGTCTGCAAACAAAAACAAACACTAGAGACATCTTCTCAAGGGTTAAAAGCCAAAACCTCAACATGCAGACGGACACACAATCCAACAAACTGAAGATTGCCAAAATAATTAAAAATTCCAATTATATAAACTGATATTTGTTATGAATGAAAGTCCTCGAAAGTGTGTTTTGCGTTAAGGCTTTTGAGTTTAATCAGGAAAATGTCGAAGAGACCAAAAGGCGAGAAATAACTGTTACAATGGAACAAAGGTAAAAGGTGTTCCTCAGGGTTCGATTCTTGGCCCGATTTTTTTTTGTCTTCAATTTTCACTCTGGTTCTGTTTTATTAAAATAACAGATAAAACACTGTTGCACGCTGCTAACATGTGACTCTCCCTTATTGTTGTCCTGACAGTGTGGGCTTGAAACAGCTTCAGACACAGACTTAGAAGAGGTGAAGAACAGTTTCCTGACCAGTAGAAGTGTAACACCGGTCGGAAATGCTCCAGTTATGGTTTCATCAGAGCAGCAGTACAGTCGTGTGGCTGCAATGAGGACACAGGCAGCTAACGGCAAACAGTACACGGTCCTTTTTCTTCTCACAGGTGAGATTTCTTACTGACGTTACCTTTGACATTCATAAAAATAAAAAGTTTATAATGACGATGTGGTTATTATGCTCATCAATCAAGTGTAAATAAGTTCATAATCGACTCTCTATCTGATGTCCAGATTCCGGATTTCTCCACAAAGTGGCTTTGTTCGATCGGGGTGCTCGGGTTGTGGAGGAGATTCAGGTCTTTACAGAACCTCAGCCCGTGAAAAGTCTCATCCTCTCCTCTGAAAAGGTAAACCTCACACCTTCAGGGTTAGACAAAACATTTAATAAAACAGTTCAATCAAACATTTGGGTTATTAGATGCTACCTTTAATGAAATTGTTTGGATTTAAAGATCTTTTATTATGTAGAAACTTTGCTTTAATCCTGAGGTATCCATCCTGTTAATACAATGTCTGAAGTTTCATGAGTTCATTGCATTGTTGAAATCATTTTATCGCCGTAGCACTGTCACCTCACAGGTTCATAGTTTGAACCTGTCATTCAGGTAGGACTTTCAGGACATGATTCACAAAAGGAATATGCAGATGTTCTGCCCTCTAAAGCTTTCAGATGAACCATTATGCAGTTATTTGGAAGTCCAATTGTCCCATTTCTATATAAATCAGTGTCATTGTAAAAAGTGTCTGATTCACAAACAGCGCCGCTAACAGCCATGCACAGTAAGAGTGAAAAATGGTCATTTGTTGCGAGTTGGTGGTAATTGCGCCTCAGTATTTATAAGAGATGTGATGTCAAACTTTCCAATCTCCTGGGCTGTCAGCAGCTCCACACTTAGAGCTAACAAGACAGAGAACAAGTCAGATTTGTTTTCTGGCTCCGTAGGGAGTGCTGTATTTGGGGACATCGGAGGGCGTGACCGCAGTACCTGTGACCAGGTGTTCCATCTACACAACCTGCAGCCAGTGTGTTCTATCCAGAGATCCTCTGTGTGGTTGGAGCCGGAGCAGCAGGGTCTGCACCCGCGTGGAAGACAATCATGAGGACATGTAAGTAAACTTCATCACTCTGACAATAAAAAGACAGAATGAGTTATCATCTGTCGTACTCTAGCTACCATCGAGGACACTTTGCCCTTTTAGCGAGCTGTTACCATGAATAACCTCAGTAAACAAAGATACTCAGCCCTGTGTTTAGACTGACAGGTTGTCGTTTACTCCTCAGGGCTCAGGACTTGGAGCACGGCAATGTGGAGGAGAAATGTCAGGGACAAACTGAGACCAGTCAGGACCAAGGTAATGTCTCACACTATAAAGCTCCGTTCCTACCAAGTGATCCATTAAGTACAATAAACCCTGATCTCGCTTGCGTTTCATAACCAACCTTACCCTTACTTGGTAAGCGGAGTGTAAGCCAGATGGCGATAGCCGCGTCAGCTACATTATAGCGGGACATCATAGCAGTGTAGCTAACAGTGTAGCCCGCCAATAAATTCAACGAAGAAGAAGAATGCAACACAGTAAACAAAGGGCAACAATGGATCGTCTTGGCATGTGGCTTTTTATGACAAGAAGAAGACATTCACTAAACAACTAAAACAGCCTTGTGGTGAGTTTTGTTTTTGTCCTTTATTACCGCTGTTTCACGGGAATTAGCAATTATTTCGACCAATCAGCGGACTGCTGTCTGACTAGCTCCACCCTTTAACGTCAGATCGGTATGCTTGGCATCCCAACAGAAGGGTTGGACGTTAACTGAACGGTTACTTTGGTACCATTCACAACTTTTAAAAGTAGAAACGCCAATAAATGGTACTGACCCAAAGTGAACTGGAACACTTGGTGGGAATGGTCTTTTAAAATCTTCTGGAGAGATTTATTAGTCCGAGCTAACGCCTGATGTTTGAGGTTCAACATTTACGTCTACTGATCTCCCTTTACCTCCAGTCCTCCAGAAGGGGGAGTAGATTCTTACTTAGCGCTCTTTAATCTCATATTTTATGTCTTTTTAGAAATCAATGTTCAGTTGAACGAAGCAGTGAAGCTCTTCTGTCAGAAACCCTCCAACCCATCAGCTCTGACCTGGACCTCCACTCGGTTCAATACCCTGCCAGAGGACCTTTTCATCCGGCCAGCTGACGGCAGCCTGATGTTCCTCGCAACCGCCGACACCACTGGAACCTATCGCTGCGAGGCAGTGGAAGACGGGCACAGGGAGGTAGTAGTTAGCTTTAACATCCAGCTGAGTGCTGCTCCTCGCTCCATGAGACCCTCACCCAAGGAAGACCGAGAACCTGTGCCGTACTTCAAAAACGAGCCCACTCTGGCTGAAGAGCCAATAAAAGCTACGACAAAAACTTCAGACCCAGAGCGCCCCACGATAAAGGACGAGGAAGATGAATTCAAGGTCGCTATAGCAGAAGTGACCAACCACAGTAAAGACAATTCAGATAAGACTGGCTTTGACAAGACCTCCAGGAAAGACTCCCATTCCTTGAAGGAGCCGCTGGATGGCGCTCCGACAGAGAAGAGTTACTTTAGCGAGCTGGTCGTTGTTTCCTTACTGCTGGTCGTCTGTATCTGCCTCCTGGCGCTCGGAGGGCTCCACGTGTGGCACCAGAGTAAAAGTGAAAAAAAGAATCCTCTGGTCAGTCCTGGAGATGACAGCAAAACCATCCAATCAATGGAGAGTGTTCCCTCCCTGAGCAGCCCAGAGGACGCGGATCCGGAGCTCAAGGTGGTGCAGTAACCACGGCGATGGTCGACCACGTACCACGTTACTTAAAATGATACAATCTGTTATTTTACTGATCATCAGCATCAAAAAGAACCAAAACTTCCATTCAATCAGACTGCTTCTTACAACCAGTCGCCCCCTGCTGGACATTAGAGGGAATACAATTTAAAGCCCGGCATTCACTGTGTGATTGTGTAAGAGTCTCAGCTCACACTGTTCGAATCTTTTACTAATATCGACCAAAGCTCACACTGTACGAGTGAAATCAGGACGGAGCGTTCACAGCCAATAGAAAACTCCCACAGACGGAGGCTAAAGTCAGTCGTCTCATATGCACGCTGAAATACACACAGCTGACACAAACGCTCTCTCTTTCCCTCTCTCTCTCTCTCTCTCTCTCTCTCTCTCTCTCTCTCTCTCTCATACACACACACACACACACACACACACACACACACACACACACACAACATCATAACTAACTAATATTCCCGGTCTGCAGAAATTTCCTGCCAACGTTTCTTCCATGATCGTAGAAGGGAAGACTAAACTAAATTAAACAGGCATACCTGATGTTGCCATGGTGATTTCGGACGCTGTCTGTCACTTTTTGTGGTGACACAATCAGGGAAAAAGTCCCGAAGTTGGAGAATCGTGACGTGGTTCCGCTCTCATTGAGCGAGTGTGTTCAGTCGAACGAGCAAAATATCAAAACATGCCAGAAAATCATCCGACCGGTCGGGAGCAGCTGACTGGGCCGGGATCTGCCGTCACTGTCTTTATTTCAAATTAAACTTTGCAGACGTGTTTGTGCTGATTAGAATGTGTTCAGGAGTTCATCTGTAATTTTAGTTATCAACATTGGGCGTTTGGGACTTCTATTGTTGTTGCCATGGTAACAAATAAGTATCAATATCGTTTGTTTTTTTAGTCGAAATCGTTGAAGCATGACACTTGGAATGTTATGACGAGTCTGTGACGACTGTATGACTGTGAACGGGATGAAACCTGCTGTGAATGAGAGCTAACAAGAAAACAGTTTAATATATATTTTTATTTGTTTTACATTTTTTCTGTTTGAAATGTTTTCTTGAATCTGTCGCCCCCTTGTGTCTCAGATTAAGATGTGCACATAGTGAATATTTAACGTCGTGTTGATGCTGCCGTGCTGTAACTGAAGCTCGTAGAGGACATGCATCCAGACATTTTCATTTCAGCTCTCTTTCCAAAGATAACGATTTCATTTTGGGTGTTTCTTAGTTAACAACGCTGGCGTTTCCATGATGATGAGTTCATTTCACTCTTCTTCTCGAGATACAGAAAAATGTACTTGTTATCACGGGGAAACGGCATTATTATCCTGAGATAACTCCTTAATTAATTCAAAACTTAAAGGAAGAATGTCAACTTTTTGATCCAGTAGGTGTCGCCCTTGAGCTCTAGCATGAAACCAAAACAAACTGCTGTTAGGCCACGCCTCCTCCAAACTGAAGCCTCCGCCCTCCTCCAGAGACACACCTCCAACCCCCCTCCACTCATGTTTGCATGAAGGAGTTTAGCGAGGACAAACTCATCCTTGTCTCGAGCTGTAATCACCTGTGGTCTGCGTTGTTGTGTTAGCATGCTAATGTTAGCTCTCTGTAGTTAGCTCGTAGCTTCACATTGTTGTGTTAGCATGCTAATGTTAGCGCTCTTTAGTTAGCTCGTAGCTTCACATTGTTGTGTTAGCATGCTAATGTTAGCGCTCTTTAGTCAGCTCGTAGCTTCACATTTCATGTAAACTGACACAGAATGAGCGTGATCTAAAAACTCTTACTAACATCCAAATAATCAGTGAGTATGTTCTTCTTCTTCTCTCTAGTTCTTGACTAAAACAGCTTTTATACACAAGGGGAGGAGCCGGCCGTCCCGTCCATGTAAACACGGCTCTGACAACAACACAGCCAGCGAGACTCGAGCTTCTCCCTCATTGTAGACAGTCAGGACTCAGAGACACATTTACACAGGAGAGACTTTATGATTTATTGATGTGGAACATGTCGATCATTCATACTTTTAAGAAAACAATCATATTACTCGTTATTATGGGAACACTGAGTGAAATGCATGGATGTATGTCCCTTTAAGGCTTCCATATGCTGTAATGATTTGTCTTTATTGTAATTTTTGGGCCTTACATTTTAATTAAATTTTGTTTCAAAGTGTGAAATTTTCTAATAAACCCTGAAAGTGTTCAGAGCTGCTGACTTATCCTCCTCTTCTTCTTCTTCAGTGTAAATAAGTCTCAGAGCTCCTCAAAACATGTGTGTGAAGTTTCTTGTTCTAAATCCACTCTGATCCTGTATTTGATCATGTCTATAAACCCCTCTATTTCAGCCCTGCTCAGAACAGGCTGTTTCTGTGTCTGTACCTTTAAATATGTAAATGAGCTGTGTCTGTACCTTTCAGGTGATACGTTGGTAGTTTCCTGGTTCAGAGACTCTGAGATCATTGTTGACTTTATTTTGGTCTCAGCCCTGCAGGATCTCTCTCTGTGTAAATACCAGACAGTGGTAAATACAGGGGACTGCGGAGAAGTTACCGGAAATGTTATTTTAATGGTGCCTTCAGGTGCAATCGGAATAATAACAATCTAAAAAGGAGACTACTAATAGTCGTTCTTGAAATGCTTTAAATGGACACGCAAAGTAAATCTTCTTAACTGAAAAACATTCAGACAAGTCACCACACGGGTGGGAAAATATTTTGATACGTTAAGCACTTTAAAGCGTTCAACCACAGTTTACAAATCTACATTATCAGACACTTTTAGCCAGAACACTGCAGGATTTCTCCCTAAAAGAGGCTGTCCACGTCATATACCCGTGCTTGTGCTCATGCATGAACTATACGGCGCCGAAGCACACCTCTCTGAAGCGCGCCAGGACCAAGGAAGTTTACGGATCAGAGTGGTCAAACTAGTCAAACAAACTGGACTTCAGGGGTCTAGATTGTCTAGTGTGAGTGCGCCCTTAGGGCCCTGTTCTGAAGGTTGGATCAGACGCCATTCTTTGGCGGAGCGTAGTGGGCGGGAGATAGCGTTGTGACTATTTGTCCAAAACGATGTAAATCAAACTTTTATCTGCTAATTAAAAGGCTGGTAATAACCAACCGGCCCACCCAAGTGCATGCTGGTCCTCTACCTGCCGTCTTACCTGTAGAACCTCAGGTGTCCACAGTGTGACCCAAATATCAAACAAACATTCTCATTATGCAGATCTAAATTTACCAAACAAATAACTAGCAAAAGAAAAATATATTCAAAATCTATTATAAATAAAGAAAACGTTTAGAATAACAACACCACTTTTATTTTAGTAAACAAAACACCAAACTAGAATCTAACAACAAATACATAGCTCCTTCAGAAAGTTCCATGTTTGGCTGGTGTCTCAGATTTACGAGCTTATACTTGGCACTTGAAGGCAGCATAATTCTAACCTGGAGGAATCGAAAGTTCAGCTCGTCTGAAAACCTGCGAACTCCCCTGAAGGTACCTTCTTATTAAACAGTTTTATAATTATTCTGATGTTCTTTAACACATGAAGGTGTAACTTTAAATTGTTATCAGCTGGTGTGTCGGAAGTTAACCTTACTGCGTCACGATCACGTCAACATTAAATGTAGGCTAGTTTAAAAACGTTAATTTACAGATAAAGTGTTTTTAAATACCGAAATATGATAAATATGATGTGAGAATGATAAAAGTGATATTTGATGTTAAAGAGGAGATATGAAACAGTCAAACGAACCGTCACTATTTTATTAAAACACTTCCTGGTAGCGCAGGAAGTGATATACGCCTGACTCCATTCAGAATTCAGTGGATTCGACATTTATTTAGTTTTAAAGATATTTAAATGCTTGTTTGAAAAGGTTTAATGAGCTCTCTTGATTTAAGAAGGTCTTCTGTTTAATTCGGGGAATGAAAAATAATCTTTTTTTTATTTAGAAACTATCATTTATTCAGTCTTAAAATGAAAATGCGTGAAAAACATTTAGCAGACTTTAAATGTGAAGAGAGTTCATGATTTCAGATGTTTTGGCTACTAAATCTGTTAATAAGTTTATTTTAACTTTAAATAATATCTGTGAATTATAGCAGTGATAATATTCTTTATTTTAATCCGGACATTAGGACACTTAAATCTGAAAAACGAGCCATCGTGCCTTAGGACGGACTTCTACGCCGGACTCCATTTAGAATTCAATGAATTTAACATTTCTTGATTTTTAAGAGATTTAGAGTCTTGTTAGAGAAAGTTGAAATCACTCTCACGACTCAGGAAGCTCATGAGAGTGATCTCTTTATGAGTTCAGATGTTGTATTGTGCATGTTGTCTGTTCAAACTCCTTGAACTCCATGTACCTTTCAGACTCCTGTGACCTCTGACCTCCATCATGACGTCCACGTCCATCACCACAGTCGGTGGATTGGTGGTTGTCACTCAAGTCATCCCTCAGGACGAGAGGGCAATCCCACTCCAGGGAGCTCCTGCCTCCGCCACCCCGCCCCCGGCCACACCCACTGTCTCATCCTTCCCCGCCAAGATGGACGACATGACCGCCACCTTCCTGCGGGGGGAGCCACAGGTCCTGGGGGTGAGTTAAAGAGGATTCATCCTGAAACGTCTCGCTTGTTGATTTAAAAACTTTCGTGTCGTACAATGTGTGTTTTCTTTTGTGTTTCCAGGTCGTTCAGATCTTCATCGGCGTGCTGTGTGTTCTCTTCAGTGCGACCGCCGCCTTCTCTCCGATCCTGTTGGTCCACGCCCCGTTCTGCCTCGCCGTCACTGTAAGCACACTCACAACATCACGCACTTGATTAACGCACGCTGTCGATGTTTCAAACACTAACCGCGTTCCTCTGCTGACCCTCAGCTCATCGTGTCCGGCGCCCTGGCGGTGGCTGCAGCCAGACGGCCTTCAGTCCACACGGTGAGTGACCACGGAGGGAGGAACGCTTTTCTTTTTGAGATGTCGTTCTGAAGGTTTCATGACGTGTGTGTGTGTGTGTGTGTGTGTGTGTGTGTGTGTGTGTGTGTGTGTGTGTGTGTGTGTGTGTGTGTGTGTGTGTGTGTGTGTGTGTGTGTGTGTGTGTGTGTGTGTGTGTGTGTGTGTGTGTGTGTGTGTGTGTGTGTGTGTGTGTGTGTGTGTGTCTCTGTGTGTGTGTGTGTGTGTGTGTGTGTGTGTGTCTCTGTCTGTCTGTCTGTGTGTGTGTGTGTGTGTGTGTGTGTGTGTGTGTGTGTGTGTGTGTGTGTGTGCTGCAGGTGTGTTCGTGTCTAGTCTGGAACGTGATCAGCGGCGTGTTGGGCGTGGCCGGCTTGGCTTACATCTCCTTCCTGTTCACGGCTCGCCGCCCGTCCTCCCAGCTCTGTGAGACGTGCACATCAGGGATCTGGATTCTGGATGTAAGTCTGTAATCAGTCATGTCACACACGTGTATCTGCTGTAAGGTCGTCAAATGTTTGCTGTTGTCATGACAACGGCAGCGTTCGGTGTTGACGTCTCCGTGCTCGTGTTTCAGGTGTCCGTGTACGGGTTGCTCGGCCTCTTCATGGTCCTGCTCGTCCTGCACGTCTGTGTCGCCATCACCGTCTGTGTCTTCTCCGGGAGAGCGCTCGGACGCCGCTTCAGAAACTACCTTCCCATCACAGTAAGACACCTTTTTCTCAACTGTCTCACCTGCTGCGCTGTCATTGGCTGAGAGGAAACACACTAGCTCCGCCCAGAAACGTCAACCAGTCAACCGTCACAAATCAGAACAGTAAAATCCAGTGAGAGGACAGAGTCTCTGCAGACACAGTCACCACCACACATGTACGGAGGTCCAGAAGGGACAATGGAGCAGCTTCACTTTAGGAGAAGATGTATTTTATTTTGAAGGAGAAGTCTGTCTTTTATTTTGAAGGAGACAGCTGCTCTATTTTATTTTGCAGGAGAAAGCTGCTCTATTTTATTTTGAAGGAGAAAGTTGCTCTATTTTATTTTGAAGGAGACAGCTGCTCTATTTTATTTTGAAGGAGAAAGCTGCTCTATTTTATTTTGAAGGAGACAGCTGCTGTATTTTATTTTGAAGGAGAAAGCTGCTCTATTTTATTTTGAAGGAGACAGCTGCTCTATTTTATTTTGAAGGAGAAGTCTGTATTTTATTTTGAAGGAGAAAAATGCTGATGAGGAGCTTTAACTAAACTCAAAGTAAGATCAAGCAGGTTTCTTCTTCTTGGGTCATTTTTTATGAAGAAAACTGACAGGGAGGCTGTACCAAAATTCCAGATGCATTATGGGAAATGTAGGCCTCAGTGTTTAGAGGCTTCTCAGCCGTCTCTCGCGTGTTTAAAGATCTCTGTGGACATGACGAAGATAGATGAAGTGATTCACTCACAGATTATTGATGAGTTTTTTGGTTTAACCTTTGACCTCCAGGTGATGGTCGACGGCGACAGCGCTCCTCTGCTCACAGGAGCTGCACGGTGTGACAGTGACGTCGCCCTGCTGGACAATGAGGGCGAGGAACCTCTGTCTTCACCTCCAGACTCACCCTGAGGAGAGAGAGGAGCGGGGGTAACACGAGTCAGAGCGCTGACGATACTACACTCTGACTCCGCCTCCTGTTAACACCTGTAACCACCTTTCCAACTGTTTCTCTGTTTCTTTGTTGTTGTTGTTGTTTGTTTTTATGCTGTGACACGAGTTGCCAACCGTCCTGTATAAACGTAACTTCTCTTCAATCACTAACCGACACTTTACTGATCCATCATCAGATCAACCGCTCATCAATCAGTGACATCTGTCGTCCAATCACAGCTCCTCCTCATCACATATACCTGCAGAAGAGGCAGACACAGGACAGCACCTCTGTCCTGAGGGACGTGATGTGAGGAGAGTTTCAGTTAAACTAAGGGGGCGCTGGTGGCTCAGTGGTTAGTGTGCGCGGCCCATGTACAGAGACTTTGGTCCTCCAAGCAGACAGCCCGGGTTCAAATCCAGCCTATGGCTCCTGTCCCGCATGTCATTCCCCTCTCTCTCTCTCTCTCTCTCTCTCTCTCTCTCTCTCTCTCTCTCCATTAACAAAAAGCCCAAAAATAAATCTTTTAAAAAAATCAAATCATAAAAACTCTCAGAGATCAAACACACATTTATAGTTTCTACATTCACACTCTGCTGTGGCGCTGACATACAAACGAAATAATTCGATCTTTTTTGGTTCTGGAAAAGTTGGCAACCCTACTCATAGTTGACAGTGCAGTGCATTGTGGGTAATTTCTGTGCGAATCAGTTGAACTGTGATTGTGTTTAAAGGCGGAGACGAGGCCGACTTGTTCTTTTCACTGGTCTTGAATGTCGGCCGTCATCAGAGACAAACTGAAGCGAGAGGTTTTCCTCTGATTGTAAAGATGGACGTTATTAAAACAGAAACGAGAATCCAATGTTTTCATGCAGAATCCTCCAGAAGACACGAAAAGGAAACAGCGAGCCGATGAAAAGGGAAAAACAGACGAGTGTTTGCAGCTGCTCGGACAGTAAAGTCATCAGAGCGACACGGTTCACTTGTAAAAATGTATTTACAAATTCTGGGGTTTACGACTCAAGTCTGCAGGGGCCCAGCAGAGGGCGCACATGCTGCACAGAACAGACCTGCCCTGGTTCAAAACCAACAATAGTTGTTTTATTCCTAAAAGTTTAAAGAGATCAAATATAAAGAGACTTTTGACCCTTTGATTTAAACGTTGAGAATACGAGCACTTTAAACTAAAACACTTTAAACTAAAACACTTTAAACGATAATTCATACAATGAATTAAAAATGTTGCCAAATGAAAATAATTATTTTTTTGTCTTTAATTTTTGACGTGAACGTTTGCACTGCGAGAAGTTTCTGTGATTTGATTTGTTTCTGAAACTTTTTCTGTCTTTTCAATAAACTGACTTTTTTCATGTTTTTGTGTTTATTGGAGAAAATCTGAGCTCATCAAATTGATTAGATTTATTATATAATATCTGCTTCATGATGTACTGAAAAAAGAATTTCAGATGTTTTATTTCAGAATAAAAGTCTCTCGTGGTGAGAGGATGGCATGTGAGGTCAGACTGAGATTATAGAGATGAACTAAATGTTTTATTTCATAAAGTCAACAATGTGCGTCAAAATTATGTTTAAGTATCTTTGACACTATAGTCGAGAGTTAAAAACAACGCGTTTCTGAGATTATAAAGTCGTAAAGTTAACTCGAAAGAAGATTAGAGTTGTCTGCTTTTGGCAGACATTTTAAGAATAGGGCTGTCGGCTTTTATTTTGAAGGTTGTAAGCGGATGTTGTGCTAACATGACCGTTAGCTCGTTAGCCGATGTCTCCTCTGGCTCAGTAGGTGTCCACTCTTCAAACCGGGTTTCTGGTGGTGTTTTATTTTACGTAATGATTTAAATACAGACAGTAAAATGTCCAGAAGTTGATTTAGATACATGTTGTGTTTTATTTCCTCCGACAGACGCTGTTAGCTTCGGTTAGCTTCATAATATCTGCTCATATTACTTTATAAATAACACAAAAACTAGAAATATTTATTTAATGCTAACTGTGAAATCATCGAGGTGTAAAGGTGAACTTTGAACCCATGAAGAATGATTAGTGTCTACAATGTTAAATGTTTAAATAGTGTATCATGTAGTTTGTGTCCATAGAACTCTATGATCAGCTGATTTATTCCCTCAGTAAACATCTCCATGATTATTTGATGATTTCTTTGATGGTCTCTTTGGATCCCTGGGTGTACTTACCTTTAAAGGTATGGTATGTAGATTATGTTTTCAGTAAGAATGTGTTGTCAAAGGAAGTGACCATATTTGGACAAGGGGGCGGAGCTGAACCCTACACGACGGGGGATCACGGTCCAATCAGCTGCTCCCGAGCGGTTTGATCAACTTCTGGCTCGGTCGATGTTTTGGTCGTATGACTGCACACACTCGCTTAGTGAGAGGAGACAAGGGCAGAGGAGAGGAGGGGAGGGGAGAGGAGAGAGGAGAGGAGGGGAGGGGAGGGGAGAGGAGAGGAGGGGAGAGGAGGGGAGAGATGAGAGAGGAGAGGAGATGAGGGGAGAGGAGACGAGGGGAGAGGAGAGGAGACGAGGGGAGAGGAGAGAGGAGAGGAGGGGAGGAGAGGGGAGAGGAGAGGAGGGGAGAGATGAGAGGAGAGAGGAGATGAGGGGAGAGGAGAGGAGATGAGGGGAGAGGAGAGGAGAGGAGAGAGAGGAGAGGAGATGAGGGGAGAGGAGACGAGGGGAGAGGAGAGGAGATGAGGGGAGAGGAGACGAGGGGAGAGGAGAGGAGATGAGGGGAGAGGAGACAAGGGGAGAGGAGTGACAGAGGAGATGAGACAGTGTTTAAAAATCTCCATGGCAACAGCAGGCATGCCTGTTTAATCCATCTCCCCAACAGTACCTACATCCTTTTATTTTTAGATTAAAATGATATATGAGGACATCTTGAGACCACGCCCTCTTTAACACACGTCCTGGTTTCTTCTTCTTCTCTTCTCAGGTGAGGTGACGCAGCATCATGGACAAAGTGAGGAGGATCCTGGTTCATGTTTGTAAAGACCGAGCAGCTCCACAACGAGCTCAGTTTGTTCAGGTCAGTGCTGCGTATATTGTGTTTTATTTTGAAATTGACCAGATGTTTTGTGGGTTTCCTTGTGTGACTTCCTGTCCGGGTCGTCTCTGTGCCGGGGAGCAGAACGATCAGTTCGCATCGTGTGTTTCTTCTTCTATTGTTTCAGAGTATAACGGGTCACTTCAGTGATGGCGCTGACGATGAGGTGGAGGTGAACTGCTCACTGGAGAAGAACCAGTTTGTCCTTTCCAAAGGAGACAAAGGGCGAGGGGTTCCTCTGAAGGTTGGACCTTTAGATCCTTGATCCCTTTGTCCTCGATCATCATCTCTCTGTCTCCAACATCAACCTCTCCTTCTCTGTCACAGAGGCCCGCCTTCTGTCCCATCAAACACCTGTCAGTCAAGGAGGCGGCTGCGATCCCATTGGACGTCCAGCAGCGTGGAATAGATGTGGGCGTGGCCATTGTCCTGCAGACGACCAATCAGAGAGTGCTGCTCACACGAAGAGCGAAGGAGCTACGGATATTCCCAAACGTTTGGGTTCCTCCAGGTTTGAAACCCGCTTTTACTAAAGGGGCTGTTGCATTATGGGAAATGTAGGATTTGGGTGATGTGAAGTAATCAGGAATTCTTCTGCTCAGATTTACTCCGTTCATTTTTGTTTTTAAAGCTCATGTTTCCTTGTTTCCTTGTTTCCTTGTTTCCTCGTTTCCTCGTTTCCCAGGTGGCCATGTGGAGCCGGAGGAGACGGTACGTCCCCTCTCTGTTTCGAAACATTTTAATGTAAAACGTTTGTTTGAGTAAAAACCTCGTCATGGTCGTCTGTGTTTGTGTGTAGCTGCTGGACGCCGGACTCCGAGAGCTACAGGAAGAAACTGGACTCAGACTGGAACCAGAACAAGTTTGTCCAAAGATACTGGGACTCTGGGAGGTGAGACACACACACACACACACACACACACACACACACACACACACAGACACACACACACACAGACACACACACACACACACACACACACACACACACACACAGACACACACACACACACACACACACAGACACACACACACACACACACACACAGACACACACACACACACACACACACAGACACACACACACACACACACAGACACACACAGACACACTCACACACACACACACACACACACACACACACACACACACAGACACACACAGACACACACAGACACACACACACACACACACACACACACACACACACACACACACACAGACACACACAGACACACACACACAGACACACACACACACACACAGACACACACACACACACACACACACACAGACACACACACACACACACACACACACACACACACACACACACACACACACACACACAGACACACACACACACACACAGACACACACAGACACACACAGACACACACACACAGACACACACACACACACACACACACACACACACACAGACACACACACACACACACACACACACACACACACACACACACACACACACACACACACACACAGACACACACACACACACACACACACACACACACACACACACACAGATTGATCCTCTTACTGCAGCCATGCTAACAGTTTCCCTTTGCTTGCAGTCTTTGTGCTAAGCTAAGCTAATGTCATCCTGCAGCGCTCGGTGTTCTTGAGCAGAAACCCGGAGAGAGCCGGAGCAGCTTTACTGAACGATGTGATTTAAAGGTTTCTGTTTGACCCTCAGTCTGTGTACCCCCCCATGCTGTCCAGAGGACTCCCTCAGAGACATCACATCGTCATCTACATGCTGCTGCACTCGTCCCTCTCTCACCTGCAGCTCCAGGTACTCTGACTGTCACATGTCCCCTCTGTGACCTCACTGGTCAGTAACATCAGTAACCACGCTGCATTAAAGCTTAGGTCTGTGAGCTGGGATATTTAAACATAAACGTAAACAAACGACAGCTACAGCAGATTCAAATGGCTGAAATGAGTTTCCTCTGGAGGGTGTCTGGACCCAGCCCCCCTTAGAGAGAGGGGGAGGAGCTTAGACATTCAGGAGGAGCTCGGAGTACTCCAGGCTTTCACAACGTTTGGGTCTAGAGCCCACATGGGGTCACATGGAATTTCTAATCATTTATCAAAGTAAAACGGAGCATTCTGCCTGACTAAAGCTAAAAGATGTTATCAGTTAGCATTGGGCTACATGCTAAAGACAAACAGACGTGCAGTATCTCTCGTCCAGGCGTCAACGCTCACCTCGCTGTACACTCAGATCACCAGATCTCATCCCGGCCTTCTGCCTCTGTCCACAAGAAGAAACCTGAAACAGCTCATTTAGATCTGCAATAAAAACATTTGGAGGAGGGGGGGGGGGGGGGGGGGGGGCTGTCATGAAGACCTGATTCATGCTTTTCATACTAATTGCAGTCAGAGCGCTCAACATGGCCTGAAGAAAGTACTTCCGGGCCCTGCAGCCAATCATTTCAACGCGGTCTGCACAAACCCGTCCGTGTTGTTACAAAAATCTTGGAGGTGCACAGCTGGGCGCTCAGACCCTCCGCAGACCCTCTTCTTCTCGCCGGCCGTGATTGCGCAATATCGCCGCACCGACCGTAAGAAGCATGAACCCTGATTCAATGAGTCTCAATGTGCAGCACATGGCTCATTTACATCACGTTATTTTCCCGTGAAAACACTGTGGAAAGATTCAAAGTTAAACATCCTGTCTGATCATGTTTACTGTTTGGTAGCCAGAGGTAAAGATGTTTAGAGAAATGTGCTTGAAGGTAACTTCATCCAGCTCTCTGCTTCATTATTATCTCAGACAACATTAAAGTGACAGCTGATCAACACATGTAATAAGAAAGGGAATATAAACTTAATGAAAACCAGCAGGAGCTAAAACATCAGGTTCATATATTGATAATGTTTCCTATTTAATGATAGAAGAGAAAATATTGTCATCCTTGATGACTGTATGATGATGTTCTCTCAGACTCAGAGCTGCCTGCATAGTGACTGTCCTTCACATCACCTCTTAGTGGAACATGGTAAGACCTGTTCTGCAAATTCATCCCATTTCTAAAAAGGGACTGAAGGTTGGGAGCAACAGAACATAGATATCAACAAGTAATTGTTTTTCTTATTGTTTACTTCTTTAGTCTGAATGATAAAATCTTCTGTAAATTCACATTTTGAAGCTGATATTTAAAAAAAATCTTCCCGGGGGGGCATGGACCCCGGACCCCCCTAGGAGGTTTGGATCCATGTCACCTTTGTCATCCCTGATGAGTTTGCACCCCTGTGCACAGTAGAAAGAAATCATAATTTTAGCAACAAGCTGTGTGTGTGTTTTGGATTTCAATTTCGGACTGCAGTACCTATTTTAACCACTAGGTGTCAGTGTTACAGATGTCTCCTTTAAAAGTACAGAATAAAAAGAAACTTGGTGACAGAATCCAGATTTCAAGGTGTTTTTTTAAAGATGTATTTCTTGGTGGTCTCCGCCCCTGCAGGCGTCTCTGAGTCCGTCTCCCGAGGAGGTCAGCGCCTGTCTGTGGGCCGACAGTCAGCTGGTCAGAGCCATGGTGACCGCTGTGGACGGAGAGGACACAGAGGTTCAGCTGGAACACCTGCCGAGCAGCGTCAGGTGTTTAAGTTTACTTAAAAACTCAAATGAAAAAGTGAACTAAGGAATCAAACACGAGCACTTTAAGGAGGATTCACATCGTGTCTGTGACGGTTGTGTGATGCGTTCACTGACCTCGACCTCCTGCTGTGTGTCCAGTGTGTCTCAGGTGTCCACAGGTGGCGCTCTGACTGAGTCCACGCTGCCACTGACCGTGTTCGTCAGCCGGGCGCCAGCCAGTGGGCCGGACCTGGAGCGGGTCAGTACTGGGACCAAGTACGCCCTGGAGCTGTGGCTGAAGAGCCTGGAGACCCCTGAAGCCTGACCCCCCAATACACACACACACACATACACACACACACATACACACACACACACACACACACACACACTCTAACACACACACACACACACACACTCTAACACACACACACACACACACACTCTAACACACACACACACACTCTAACACACACACACACACACACACACACACTCTAACACACACACACACACACACACTCTAACACACACACACATACACACACACACTCTAACACACACACACTCTAACACACACACACATACACACACACACTCTAACACACACACACACACACTCTAACACACACACACACACACTCTAACACACACACACACACTCTAACACACACACACACACACACACACACACACACACACACACACACACACACACACACTCTAACACACACACACACACACACACTCTAACACACACACACACACACACACTCTAACACACACACACACATACACACACACACTCTAACACACACACACACACACACACACACACACACACACACACACACACACACACTCTAACACACACACACACACTCTAACACACACACACACACCCTGCAGTTCTCAGGAAGTCCTGGTTCCAGGAGTAATTGTTTAATTCTGCCTTGTCTTTTTTAATAAAACACTGAATCAGACTCTTTAACTGACTGCACCTGCAGCTTCTGACCACCAGGTGGCAGCGACGTCCTGAATGAGCAGGTACATCACAAGGTTCATGTTCTCACACAGACAGTTTGTAATTCACACATCTCAGATAACAAGTGTCTGAGGCGTCACACTTCTTTGTTCTTTTGAAAAGGTTGTTGGGAGGATTTCTCTTTTGTTTTGTTTGATTTTGGTCCAAATGATTCTGTAAAAAAAAAGACTTCATACATTGATGAACTTTTTGGGGCGGCAGTAGCTCAGTCTGTAGGGACCTGGGTTGGGGATCGGAGGGTCAAGTCCCAGTACGGACCAAGTTCGGGTATTGGCCTGGTAGCTGGAGAGGTGCCAGTCCACCTTCTGAGCACTGCCAAGGTGCCCTTGAGCAAGGCAACTAACCCCCCCACCAGCCCAGGAGCGCCCACTGCAGGCAGCCCCCTCACTCTGACATCTCTCCATTAGTGCATGTCCATAGGATCCTGTGCGTGTGTGTGTGTGTGTGTGTGAGTGCGTGAGTGCGTGCGTGCGTGCGTGCGTGCGTGCGTGCGTGCGTGTATACTTCAGCCTATGTTTGTGTAGCATGTTAACTAGACAGAGTATAAAAATGAATTTCACCTCGCAGGATCAATAAAGTATTATTATTATCCGGCTTTGCCAAGTTGACCATTTGGCTGACAGGTAAGAACCGAGCTCAGGGTACTGGCTGTGTGGAACCGGTGCTGGTTCTGGAGGGACTTTTAAAGGCCAGACTGAGGGTGGAATTAGGTTTTTTTCACATGATGGACAATATGGAAGAGTTTAATAGTGTATGAGCTGTGGAGGAAGCTTTGTGGGAGGGGAGCTGATTATTCAGTTTTGATTCAAATAAATTAAATTGTTGACATTGAGAGGGTTGTTGAACTTTTGGAAATGTTTTATTTTTTTCTCCTCCTCCTCTCCCCTTGTCTCCTCTCCTCTGTCTCTCATTTCCCCTTGTCTCCTCTCCTCTCCTCTCCCCTTGTCTCCTCTCCTCCTCCTCTCCCCTTGTCTCATCTCCTCTGTCTCTCCTCTCCCCTTGTCTCCTCTACTCTCTTCTCCTCTCCTCTCCTCTCCACCTGTGACCTGCTAATCTCTTTAATGTGATATTAAAAAGTATTTTCAAAGCAGAAACTTTTGAATAAATGAAGCTGATGCTGAAGTGTAAAATCCTGCAGTTCCTCGAGGGTCCACTAGAGGCTGGCTGCAGAAGTCTGAGGTATGTAGAAAGGTTCAGGTGTGACGTGATGATGTCACTCAGGTGAAAGCGATGTTTAAAGTAAAAGTCATAACCAAGCCCTGCTGTTGTTCAAACACTGATAAACATGAAATCTGACAGGTGATCAGTCAGCTGTGACTCACAGGTGACAGATCAAAGGTAACGCCTAACACTCTGTCAGTCATTATGAAGCCCCGCCTCTTCCACTCACTCATCACATGATGTCAAACACGTCATGAGTCTACAGCCTCCGTACATGGGGGGCGTGTGGACCAACCACCAGGCCAACGGCGCCCCATGATTACAACATTTCCCTCTTTTTAAAATATTATTACACATAAATTCATCCTCTTTATTTCTTCATGAATAAATCAAACTTTAGGCTCGAGTGGAACTGAATCACAAACAGTTTACTACATTTACATCAGCTGTGGCTCAGTGGTAGAGTCAGTCATCTCTCAACAGGAAGGTCAAGGGTTCAATTCCCAGCTCCTGCAGCCACATGTCCGATGTGTCCTCGGGTGAGACTCTTAACCCTGAGTTGCTCCCTCTGCTTTTTCAGCAGTGTGTGAATTTGAAGGTGTGACACTCGACTAGAAAATCATTATATAAGCTCCATTCACAACTCAGAGACGAACGAGCGTCGACTTGTGTTGACAGAAATAAACTTGAGTGAACATTAAACACTCTGTGAGATATTCCTGTGTTGACTCAGCCGTGCCCGTCCGTCTCTTTATGTTCATATCAGCTCATATCAAACATCCACAAATTCCTCCGCTGCCCTTCCTCGCTCCACCCTCAACTTCACTTCCTCTCTCCAGCTCTTTGTGTGCTCGAGCTTTCAGAATGAGGAATAAAACCTGCAACAAAGAGGATCCACTTTCAGCCGGGACTTCCTCCTTCAAGAACACAAAACAGAACAAAGGGGGAGAGAGACGCTGCTGCCAGGCTGAAACAGGATCTGAATGTCGATATAATAAAACACAAAGACAGGAAGCTGCAGCTTTAACAAACACTTTAGATCATAAACACAACAGGAAGCTGTGAGATTGACTTCATAGACACAGGGTTTCCTGTAAATGTTACCTGCTGGTTTCTGTCAAACTGACTGAGCTGTCCCCGTTCTGTCTGTTATTATTTGTTTTGTAAGTTTTAGTTTGAATCCCAGTGATGGAGGTGAGTTTACCTGTGAGCAGCATCACTCCTCCTCTCCTCATGGTGACAAGCTGCCAACATCATTAAAACAGATAGACGTTCATTCTTCTTAATCTGCATCATGACGTCATCCTCACAGCAGGCCATCTCACCTGTCCGTCTACCTGAGGTCAAACAGCCGACCCACTGACCAGTGGACGACCCGCTGTAACTCCTGGGGCGTCCTGCCTCAGAGCGCCGCTCTACATTTACCTGCTACAACATTTATAACCTAATTTAAACATTATTATTCTGCATGATGACGACCTCTACAGTTTTATTAAAACTTACCAAAGTATCACACTCTATGACATCACTGTTTGTGCTAGGGTCAAAGGTCAGAGTGTTTCCTCTGATGGGCTCGTTAAACAATGAATTCTTTAATCATGATTCATCGCAAAATAAAACATGCTAGACTTTTATTTTAATTTTTTTTACCTGTCTGAAGCTGAGAGTACTTTACTTGCTGTGTGCTTTTATTTTGAAATACAGTGAGGACCTCCTGGTAGATGGAAGGTTAGGACATGATCTTAAAGGTCACATATTTAAAATCCTCTTCTCCATGTTCCTCTAACTCTAACATGTGTCTCTAGTCTGTCTACAAACCCCCCAATGATGAGTAAAGTTCATCCTCTCTGTCTTCTGCCTGCTCCACTTTTCAGAAAATGTGTGCTCAAACAGGCCGTTTGGAGATGTTCCCTTCATGACATCACAAAGGGCAGTAGCCCCTCCCCCAGGTGGGTGACACTCCCACAGCTAGGTGTTTGTTCTGCCCTCTGAGTCTGCCTTCTCACCGTAAACAATAGGACATAGAGAGAGAAAGACCGAGTACACCCAAGCCCTTCCAGAGAGGGGGCGTGGTCAGACACAGCTCATTTACATATTTAAAAGTACAGACACAGAAACAGCCTGTTGTGAGCAGGGCTGAAATAGAGGATCACATATTCTTCCTTTACTGTTTGTGATGATGGATTTAAATGAAGCTCTGAGGTCAGAGGTCGATCTTTAGATAGATAAATACTTTATTCATCCCCCGGGGGAAATTCAGGAATTTTTACATTTATGAAAATGTTTTAATTATCAAACATTAAAAAACATTTACACAGTTTATTATCAGACAAACATAATGAAACAGGATCTTTAAGTTTAACATGAGAATTTAAATCACAACAAGTTCTTCTTCTCTGATCGTTTATCCGTCGCTGCTTCATTTCACTGATTGATGGTGTAGACGTTCGTCTCGTTCTTCTTCGTTGGTTCGTCCAATTCATCCTGTAAAACATGAACGTCTGGATTTAACGTTTTATTCCCTCGTGAACAAACGTGACGTCAACATTAAAGACGCCTCGCTAAGCGTTTAAAGATCCTCGCTCGCCCTGTAGCCTCAGACTGTAATGATTTACCTTTCACAATAAGAGCTCGAGTCATTATCACTGAATCAATAAACACTTAAAGACACAGGTAGGTGTCGGCATTATTCCTGAGTACCTGAGTAAATGTTGACACACACACACACACACACACACACACACACACACACACAAGCAATTACTGATAATTATTAAACTTAACTTCCCATCATTTGATGTCTACGTCTGTATTTTGGTTGTTGTTGGTTGGTAACTTGGAGGATTTTTGTAAATTAAAAACAATAACTGACTCGACATTTGGACTTCTATTTTTGTTGCCGTGGTATCGAAGTCGTTTGATTTAACTTAAGCTTGACTCTGCAGGAACATCGGGTCGATAAGAGCTCCGATTTCTTCCTGACACCTGAACCGATTATCTCGTAGTGTGACTGGTCATGGTTATAAAACTGCTGCAGTGTGAGCCGGGCTTTAGAGGGTGTGACAAACCTCCCCGTCCTCGTCAGCTTCATGTCTGATAACTTTGTAAGCAGGCGTGTTTGTTTTTCTTACATATGCGACCCCATTGGCTCGTCCGAAGCGTCCGTGCGTGGTGTACAGCGGGATATCGTCTTTGTGGTCCACGTCGAAGGGACTTAAGACTCTTTGGCGCCCCCTACAGCAGCACCACCACACCAGCTGCAGAGAAGAAGAAAACACCTTGTTAGAGTCAGTGCAGACTCAGAGCAATGATAGAAGAGAGTCATGCTAACAGTCTTTATGCTATGCTAAGCTAAGCTAAGCTAAGCTAAGCTAAGCACAAGACTCACCAAAACGATCAGAAGCAGTAAGAGCAGCAGCAGAACCAGAGCAGCGAGGACCAGCAGAGCAATCCCCCACCCGGGTACGCCACCACCACCACTGCCGCTGGCTAGGGGCGGGGCCATGCTGCTGCTAGCTTTTGTGGCTGTTGTTGCCATGGTTACGTTAGACACTGGCTTGGTGGCGGTGGTGCAGGATGAAGAGTTTGCCTGAGTGGCGTTGTCTAGGGGAGCCGTCGTAGCCTGAGTGGAGTTTGTTGTTGTGGTTGCAGAAGAGCTGTTTGTGCTGTTTGTTGAGACCGTTGTCATGGTGACGCCGGGTGTGGTTGTGTTGCCGGACGCGGTGACGTTGCCAACAGCAGCAGTGGTGTTCGTGCCTGGGTCAGGCGACGCCGTCGTCTGGTTGGAGTTTGAACCGTTGACGGGTGTTGTTGGCCCTTCGCTGGTCAGGGTGACGGTGCTGTCAGTTGTCGTTGTAACGGCGAGTGTAGGAACATCCCGACTGATGGTGACTGGTGATGAGGCGGTTGTCACGGCAACAGGAGTTGTAGTGGAGGACACTAAGGAGAGATGAAGAATTACACGTAAAATGGATGTACAGCTCCTGTGTTGAGTTTGGCGCCGCCCAGTGGACGCTTCAGGACGTTAGTAGAGACTCGGTCTCAATCCCTAAATGTCCTGGTCTCACCCTATCTCGGTCTCGGTCTCGGTCTTGGTCTCTTCCTGCCGTGGTCTTGGTCTTGGTCTCGGTCTCATCCTTCCTTGGTCTTGGTCTTGGTCTCGCCCTGCCTTGGTCTTGGTCTCGGTCTTGGTCTCACCCTTCCTTGGTCTTGGTCTTGGTCTCGCCCTGCCTTGGTCTCGGTCTCGCCCTGCCTTGGTCTTGGTCTTGGTCTTGGTCTTGGTCTTGGTCTTGGTCTTGGTCTTGGTCTTGGTCTAGTCTTGGTCTTGGTCTTGGCTTGGTCTCTTCCTGCTGTGGTCTTGGTCTTGGACTAGTCTTGGTCTTGGTCTTAGTCTTGGTCTTGGTCTTGGTCTTGGTCTTGGTCTTGGTCTTGGCTTGGTCTCTTCCTGCTGTGGTCTTGGTCTTGGTCTTGGTCTAGTCTTGGTCTTGGTCTTGGTCTTGGTCTTGGTCTTGGTCTTGGTCTTGGTCTTGGCTTGGTCTCTTCCTGCTGTGGTCTTGGTCTAGTCTTGGTCTTGGTCTTGGTCTAGTCTTGGACTTGGTCTTGGTCTTGGTCTTGGTCTTGGTCTTGGTCTTGGTCTTGGTCTTGGTCTTGGTCTTGGCTTGGTCTCTTCCTGCTGTGGTCTTGGTCTCGGTCTCACCCTCTCACTGCCTCTGCTTTATCTGGTCTCATGCACTACATCACTTTATTCTATCCTTTCTATTTCAGTATTCATACAGTTCTGGTTAATTTGTTGAGTTTGGCGCCGCCCAGTGGACGCTCCAGGACGTTAGTAGAGACTCGGTCTCAATCCCTAAATGTCCTGGTCTCACCCTATCTCGGTCTCGGTCTCGGTCTTGGTCTCTTCCTGCCGTGGTCTTGGTCTTGGTCTCGGTCTCACCCTTCCTTGGTCTTGGTCTTGGTCTCTTCCTGCCGTGGTCTTGGTCTTGGTCTCGGTCTCACCCTTCCTTGGTCTTGGTCTTGGTCTCGCCCTGCCTTGGTCTTGGTCTCGGTCTTGGTCTCACCCTTCCTTGGTCTTGGTCTTGGTCTCGCCCCCTGCCTTGGTCTCGCCCTGCCTTGGTCTTGGTCTTGGTCTTGGTCTTGGTCTTGGTCTTGGTCTTGGTCTTGGTCTAAGTCTCACCCTTCCTTGGTCTTGGTCTTGGTCTCGCCCTGCCTTGGTCTTGGTCTTGGTCTTGGTCTTGGTCTTGGTCTTGGTCTTGGTCTTGGTCTAGTCTTGGTCTTGGTCTTGGTCTTGGTCTTGGTCTTGGTCTTGGTCTTGGCTTGGTCTTGGTCTAGTCTTGGTCTTGGTCTTGGTCTTGGTCTTGGTCTTGGTCTTGGTCTTGGTCTTGGCTTGGTCTCTTCCTGCTGTGGTCTTGGTCTAGTCTTGGTCTTGGTCTTGGTCTTGGTCTTGGTCTTGGTCTTGGTCTTGGTCTAGTCTTGGTCTAGTCTTGGACTTGGTCTTAGTCTTGGTCTTGGTCTTGGTCTTGGTCTTGGTCTTGGTCTTGGTCTTGGCTTGGTCTCTTCCTGCTGTGGTCTTGGTCTCGGTCTCACCCTCTCACTGCCTCTGCTTTATCTGGTCTCATGCACTACATCACTTTATTCTATCCTTTCTATTTCAGTATTCATACAGTTCTGGTTAATTTGTTGAGTTTGGCGCCGCCCAGTGGACGCTTCAGGACATTAGTAGAGACTCGGTCTCAATCCCTAAATGTCCTGGTCTCACCCTATCTCGGTCTCGGTCTTTGTCTCTTCCTGCCGTGGTCTTGGTCTTGGTCTCGGTCTCGCCCTTCCTTGGTCTTGGTCTTGGTCTCTTCCTGCCGTGGTCTTGGTCTTGGTCTCGGTCTCACCCTTCCTTGGTCTTGGTCTTGGTCTCGCCCTGCCTTGGTCTTGGTCTTGGTCTTGGTCTCACCCTTCCTTGGTCTTGGTCTTGGTCTCGCCCCCTGCCTTGGTCTCGCCCTGCCTTGGTCTTGGTCTTGGTCTTGGTCTTGGTCTTGGTCTTGGTCTAAGTCTCACCCTTCCTTGGTCTTGGTCTCGCCCTGCCTTGGTCTTGGTCTTGGTCTTGGTCTTGGTCTTGGTCTTGGTCTTGGTCTTGGTCTAGTCTTGGTCTTGGTCTTGGCTTGGTCTCTTCCTGCTGTGGTCTTGGTCTTGGTCTAGTCTTGGTCTTGGTCTTGGTCTTGGTCTTGGTCTTGGTCTTGGTCTTGGTCTAGTCTTGGTTTTGGTCTTGGCTTGGTCTCTTCCTGCTGTGGTCTTGGTCTTGGTCTTGGTCTTGGTCTTGGTCTTGGTCTTGGTCTTGGTCTTGGTCTAGTCTTGGTTTTGGTCTTGGCTTGGTCTCTTCCTGCTGTGGTCTTGGTCTTGGTCTTGGTCTTGGTCTTGGTCTTGGTCTTGGTCTTGGTCTAGTCTTGGTCTTGGCTTGGTCTCTTCCTGCTGTGGTCTTGGTCTTGGTCTAGTCTTGGTCTTGGTCTTGGTCTTGGTCTTGGTCTTGGCCTTGGTCTTGGTCTTGGTCTAGTCTTGGTCTTGGCTTGGTCTCTTCCTGCTGTGGTCTTGGTCTTGGTCTAGTCTTGGTCTTGGTCTTGGTCTTGGTCTTGGTCTTGGCCTTGGCCTTGGTCTTGGTCTTGGTCTTGGTCTTGGTCTTGGCTTGGTCTCTTCCTGCTGTGGTCTTGGTCTTGGTCTCACCCTCTCACTGCCTCTGCTTTATCTGGTCTCATGCACTACATCACTTTATTCTATCCTTTCTATTTCAGTATTCATACAGTTCTGGTTAATTTGTTGAGTTTGGCGCCGCCCAGTGGACGCTTCAGGACGTTAGTAGAGACTCGGTCTCAATCCCTAAATGTCCTGGTCTCACCCTATCTCGGTCTCGGTCTCGGTCTTGGTCTCTTCCTGCCGTGGTCTTGGTCTTGGTCTCGGTCTCACCCTTCCTTGGTCTTGGTCTTGGTCTCTTCCTGCCGTGGTCTTGGTCTTGGTCTTGGTCTTGGTCTCACCCTTCCTTGGTCTTGGTCTTGGTCTCTTCCTGCCGTGGTCTTGGTCTTGGTCTCAGTCTCACCCTGCCTTGGTCTTGGTCTCGGCCTCGCCCTGCCTTGGTCTTGGTCTTGGTCTTGGTCTTGGTCTTGGTCTTGGTCTTGGTCTTGGCTTGGTCTCTTCCTGCTGTGGTCTTGGTCTTGGTCTAGTCTTGGTCTTGGTCTTGGTCTTGGTCTTGGTCTTGGTCTTGGTCTTGGTCTTGGTCTTGGTCTTGGTCTTGGCTTGGTCTCTTCCTGCTGTGGTCTTGGTCTTGGTCTCACCCTCTCACTGCCTCTGCTTTATCTGGTCTCATGCACTACATCACTTTATTCTATCCTTTCTATTTCAGTATTCATACAGTTCTGGTTAATTTGTTGAGTTTGGCGCCGCCCAGTGGACGCTTCAGGACGTTAGTAGAGACTCGGTCTCAATCCCTAAATGTCCTGGTCTCACCCTATCTCGGTCTCGGTCTTTGTCTCTTCCTGCCGTGGTCTTGGTCTTGGTCTCGGTCTCACCCTTCCTTGGTCTTGGTCTTGGTCTCTTCCTGCCGTGGTCTTGGTCTTGGTCTCGGTCTCACCCTTCCTTGGTCTTGGTCTTGGTCTCGCCCTGCCTTGGTCTTGGTCTCGGTCTTGGTCTCACCCTTCCTTGGTCTTGGTCTTGGTCTCGCCCTGCCTTGGTCTCGGTCTCGCCCTGCCTTGGTCTTGGTCTTGGTCTTGGTCTTGGTCTTGGTCTTGGTCTTGGTCTTGGTCTCTTCCTGCCGTGGTCTTGGTCTTGGTCTTGGTCTCAGTCTCACCCTTCCTTGGTCTCGGTCTCGCCCTGCCTTGGTCTTGGTCTTGGTCTTGGTCTTGGTCTTGGTCTTGGTCTTGGTCTTGGTCTCGGTCTTGCCCTGCCTTGGTCTTGGTCTTGGTCTTGGTCTTGGTCTTGGTCTTGGTCTTGGTCTTGGTCTTGGTCTTGGTCTTGGTCTTGGTCTAGTCTTGGTCTTGGTCTTGGCTTGGTCTCTTCCTGCTGTGGTCTTGGTCTTGGTCTAGTCTTGGTCTTGGTCTTGGTCTCTTCCTGCTGTGGTCTTGGTCTTGGTCTTGGTCTAGTCTTGGTCTTGGCTTGGTCTCTTCCTGCTGTGGTCTTGGTCTTGGTCTAGTCTTGGTCTTGGTCTTTGGTCTTGGTCTTGGTCTTGGTCTAGGTCTAGTCTTTGGTCTTGGCTTGGTCTCTTCCTGCTGTGGTCTTGGTCTTGGTCTAGACTTGGTCTTGGTCTTGGTCTTGGTCTTGGTCTTGGTCTTGGTCTAGTCTTGGTCTTGGTCTTTGGTCTTGGTCTTGGTCTTGGTCTTGGTCTTGGTCTTGGTCTTGGTCTAGTCTTGGTCTTGGCTTGGTCTCTTCCTGCTGTGGTCTTGGTCTTGGTCTAGTCTTGGTCTTGGTCTTGGTCTTGGTCTTGGTCTTGGTCTTGGTCTTGGTCTAGTCTTGGTCTTGGCTTGGTGTCTTCCTGCTGTGGTCTTGGTCTTGGTCTAGTCTTGGTCTTGGTCTTGGTCTTGGTCTTGGTCTTGGTCTTGGTCTTGGTCTTGGTCTTGGCTTGGTCTCTTCCTGCTGTGGTCTTGGTCTTGGTCTAGTCTTGGTCTTGGTCTTGGTCTTGGTCTTGGCCTTGGCCTTGGTCTTGGTCTTGGTCTTGGTCTAGTCTTGGTCTAGTCTTGGTCTCTTCCTGCTGTGGTCTTGGTCTCGGTCTCACCCTCTCACTGCCTCTGCTTTATCTGGTCTCATGCACTACATCACTTTATTCTATCCTTTCTATTTCAGTATTCATACAGTTCTGGTTAATTTATTCCTGTTGTTTCTTATCCATCATTGCACTACGGTCACTTTATTTATCTAATTTTTACCTTACAGTTATATTGTATATATTAGTTCTGTTGTTCCATTATTCACCTTAATAACTTATCATTTAGTATTTGCCTACTTGCACATAGCTCTGTATATATATATTTATTTCTTGTTTACTGCACATAGTTCTGTTTACATCTGTTTACATCTGTTAGTAGTTAAAGATTAAGTTGTATTTAAATTGACACTTTCTATTTAGGTTAAACTGTTTTGTTTACTTGCACTGTTGTTAATTTACTGCTCTGTGTGCCTTTGAATTGCCCCCTGGGGACAAATAAAGTTTTCTGAATTGAATTGAATTGAATTGAATTGAATTGACCCTTCCTTGATCTTGATCTTGGTCTTGTTCTTGGTCTCGGTCTCGCCTGCCTTGATCTTGGTCTTGGTCTTGGTCTTGGTCTTGGTCTTGACTACAGCTCTTTAAAGTAACTGTAAACTTCCCTCTATCTCCTTGAAGGTGTGTTCTGGTGTTTATAGTTCCTAAGAAGTCTTCAGGGCTGATCTGAGTCCGGTTCAGATAAAAACTTTCTCAGATTTTTTTCTTCTCTGTTTTGTGTCACAATAAACCGGATCTGACATTTAAAACTGACTTTCTGAAACTACAAATGAATTCATTTATCAACGATGAAAAGAGAGTTTCACCTGCTCGGTGTCCTGCTGTCTAATGTTCTTCCTGTCAGCTGACTTTAATATAAAAGAATAAATCAACATTAATACACTCTGACCTTTAAACTCCTCAGGTGTTCTCTCTCCTCTAAATATATTCTGTAGAGTCTCTGTCCTCTGCTTGATGTTTCTGTGATTTGTTCCTTTTCCTCTTTGAATCAAATCTCAGAACATTGTCAGGTACACCTGCAGGCGAGCGTGTTCGTCTTACCTGAGGCGGTGACGGCGAGGAGCGATGCAGAGAGCGAGCAGCGTCTTCATCTTTGAGCAGGAAATCTGAACGTCAGTGACAAAGATCTCAGTGTGAGCGTCTGCAGGAGTCCTGTTTTCCATCCAGAGAAAGACTCCTTTATACACCTGCCTCACCTCACAGGTGGAGGAGGGAGGGGGGAGGGGCCAGCAACTCCAGCTCTGCAGTGGGAACAGAGCTCCACCCCGGTGGTCACAGGTTGAATCACATGATTCATCATTTAGATAGTTTGGAAGTCGAGCCGCACCTTACATGGTCAGATAATTATCAGGACTTAAGATTATAGATTTTATTTTTTATCCGCTGGATCAAAATGATCTTATAAATATTAAAATTATTATGAAGAAATAAAAACATAGAAAGTCAGCAGGCTTTTCTATTTATCTCTACTTTTAACCTTTTTTAATTTCCATTTTCTGCATCTGAGATGATTAAGAATATTCAAAATAAAAACGATATTCTTTATATTAAAATCTTTAATTAATGAAGCTCGTGATGACTTTTAGAGAATCTGCTGACTCGTTTTATTTTAAAATTTTTGAAGAACAGCGACATGTAGTGGCAGCTAGAGGAACTGCAGCTTTCACAGACAGACTCTGGTGGAGTTTAAGATGCTTTTATTGATTTTGACATTTGTGATCAATGTGAATAATAAAACAGGAAACTGTGATGTCATGAAGAAGAGGTGATGATGTCATCCGCTCAGCTGTAGGCGTCTTTCTCGGTCTGTGATTGGCTGGATGGAGCAGCCAATGGGATCGCAAGGGTCAACGCAGGCTGGACAGGCTCCGCCCCCCGAATTACCTGGAGGCAGAAGAGTCAACTTTCAACATGAAGAGATCGTCTGATTCAACCTTTGACCTTAAGGAATAAATCTGGACGGCGTGAAGACGTCTGTGTTTCCCTCTCACCGCTCAGTCTGCTTCCAAGTCCACTCCAGAACGAACACGAGTTCCGACTCAGACCATGCTGATGTTCAAGGGGTGGGGCTAAGCTGCAGGTAGGTGGGCGTGGCCTCAGAGGACAGGACCTGCTGCCAGCGGGGCAGAGCTGACTCCGCCCACACAGGCGAAGGGTTTGGGTTCCTGAGAAAGAAAACAAACATCATGTGAGGCGGTTAAAGGTCGCTCTTCAGCTGATTGATGAGAGACGTGACAGGCTGACTGACCCGCTGCGGACGAAGCTGGAGACGTAGCTCATCGCCGCCAGAGAGAGAGGCGGCGGTCAGACGAGGAGAAACGCTGAGCGCTAATTGGACGATGAGGAGTCCCGAACACAAACTGAACGTCCAGAGGAACAGACACCTCGGCCCTGAACATGAATAACAAATATCAAATATCAAAACAACATGGATACCCTGTTTGAAACCACGTATCTTTAGGATGAGGGTCATGAGAGGGGTCTGGAGGAAGTCGTGTGTGACCACAATGACCACGAGAGACGATGAGCTCAACACGTTCCAGGAAATAGTCGGTACCTGCTGTCAGCGCTGGAGGCTGGATGGTAGTACAGGAAGACGTTAGCTTTGTTGTTAGCCCAGTGGCTAGCCATCTGCAGACTGGGACAGATGATGAACAGATCTCTGAAAGACACACACACACACACACACACACACGTTAATCCAGACTGTAGATTAAGTTTTAGTGATTAGTCAGGTGCCTGGGGAGGAGAGAGTGGCTCGGCGTCTGACCTGGTGGCGTTGTTGAGCGCTCTGGAGAACAGGTTGTAACCAGCTGCTGACGGACTGTGATCCAGAGAGTAGAACCAGGACGCCGCCTCCTTAAGCAGCTCACTTCCTGTCACTCCACCGAAGCGAGCGACTCAGAGCCTCATAAAACGCCGTCTTACCGTCAGCTCGGCCCTGCAGAGCCTCAAAGTCCTGAAAGACAGAGAGAGAGAGAGAGAGAGAGAGAGAGAGAGACAGAGACAGAGAGAGAGAGAGAGAGACAGAGAGAGAGAGAGAGAGAGAGAGAGAGAGAGAGAGAGAGAGAGAGGGAGAGAGAGAGAGAGAGAGAGAGACAGAGACAG
>NC_089202.1:31853429-31873429 GCF_963930695.1 Labrus bergylta
TTAGTCTGTTGACCTGCAGACGTTACAGTCTGTTTACCCGCTGCATATGTTACAGTCTGTTTACCTGCAGACGTTACAGCCTGTTTACATGCAGACGTTACAGCCTGTTTACCCGCTGCAGTCGTTAGTCTGTTTACATGCAGACGTTACAGCCTGTTTACCTGCAGACGTTACAGCCTGTTTACCCGCTGCAGACGTTAGTCTGTTTACATGCAGACGTTACAGTCTGTTTACATGCAGACGTTACAGCCTGTTTACCCGCTGCAGACGTTACAGCCTGTTTACCCGCTGCAGACGTTAGTCTGTTTACATGCAGACGTTACAGTCTGTTTACATGCAGACGTTACAGCCTGTTTACCCGCTGCAGACGTTACAGCCTGTTTACCCGCTGCAGACGTTACAGCCTGTTTACCTGCAGACGTTACAGCCTGTTTACCCGCTGCAGACGTTAGTCTGTTTACATGCAGACGTTACAGTCTGTTTACATGCAGACGTTACAGCCTGTTTACCCGCTGCAGACGTTACAGCCTGTTTACCCGCTGCAGACGTTACAGTCTGTTTACCTGCTGCAGACGTTACAGTCTGTTTACCTGCAGACGTTACAGTCTGTTTACCTGCAGACATTACAGTCTGTTTACCTGCAGACATTACAGTCTGTTTACCTGCAGACATTACAGTCTGTTTACATGCTGCAGACGTTACAGTATGTTTACCCGCTGCAGACGTTACAGCCTGTTTACCCGCTGCAGACGTTACAGTCTGTTTACCTGCAGACGTTACAGCCTGTTTACCTGCAGACATTACAGTCTGTTTACCTGCAGACGTTACAGCCTGTTTACCCGCTGCAGACGTTACAGTCTGTTTACCTGCAGACGTTACAGTCTGTTTACCTGCAGACGTTACAGCCTGTTTACCCGCTGCAGACGTTACAGTCTGTTTACCTGCAGACGTTACAGTCTGTTTACCTGCAGACGTTACAGTCTGTTTACCTGCAGGCTTTACAGTCTGTTTACCTGCAGTCTTTACAGCCTGTTTACTTGCTGCAGACGTTACAGCCTGTTTACCTGCTGCAGACGTTACAGCCTGTTGACCTGCAGACGTTACAGTCTGTTTACCTGCAGACGTTACAGCCTGTTTACCCGCTGCAGACGTTACAGTCTGTTTACCCGCTGCAGACGTTACAGTCTGTTTACCTGCAGACGTTACAGTCTGTTTACCCGCTGCAGACGTTACAGTCTGTTTACCTGCAGACGTTACAGTCTGTTTACCCGCTGCAGACGTTACAGTCTGTTTACCTGCAGACGTTACAGTCTGTTTACCCGCTGCAGACGTTACAGTCTGTTTACCTGCAGACATTACAGTCTGTTTACCTGCAGACGTTACAGTCTGTTTACCTGCAGACGTTACAGCCTGTTTACCCGCTGCAGACGTTACAGTCTGTTTACCTGCAGACGTTACAGTCTGTTTACCTGCAGACGTTACAGTCTGTTTACCCGCTGCAGACGTTACAGTCTGTTTACCTGCAGACGTTACAGTCTGTTTACCTGCAGGCTTTACAGTCTGTTTACCTGCAGTCTTTACAGCCTGTTTACTTGCTGCAGACGTTACAGCCTGTTTACCTGCTGCAGACGTTACAGCCTGTTGACCTGCAGACGTTACAGTCTGTTTACCTGCAGACGTTACAGCCTGTTTACCCGCTGCAGACGTTACAGTCTGTTTACCCGCTGCAGACGTTACAGTCTGTTTACCCGCTGCAGACGTTACAGTCTGTTTACCCGCTGCAGACGTTACAGTCTGTTTACCTGCAGACGTTACAGTCTGTTTACCCGCTGCAGACGTTACAGTCTGTTTACCTGCAGACGTTACAGTCTGTTTACCTGCAGACGTTACAGTCTGTTTACCCGCTGCAGACGTTACAGTCTGTTTACCTGCAGACATTACAGTCTGTTTACCTGCAGACGTTACAGTCTGTTTACCTGCAGACGTTACAGCCTGTTTACCCGCTGCAGACGTTACAGTCTGTTTACCTGCAGACGTTGCAGTCTGTTTACCTGCAGACGTTACAGCCTGTTTACCCGCTGCAGACGTTACAGTCTGTTTACCTGCAGACGTTACAGTCTGTTTACCTGCAGACGTTACAGTCTGTTTACCCGCTGCAGACGTTACAGTCTGTTTACCTGCAGACGTTACAGTCTGTTTACCCGCTGCAGACGTTACAGTCTGTTTACCTACAGACGTTACAGCCTGTTTACCCGCTGCAGACGTTACAGCCTGTTTACCTGCAGACGTTACAGTCTGTTTACCTGCTGCAGACGTTACAGTCTGTTTACCTGCAGACGTTACAGTCTGTTTACCTGCAGACGTTACAGTCTGTTTACCTGCAGACGTTACAGACCTTCTGACCATGTGACTCAGCGGTCAGCAGTCCGTGTGTTAGGGGTCAGGGAGTGACTTGAACATGTGGAGTGGATCTTCTGACAGTCCGGTGTTAATGACCAACACGAGGTTGAAATGTATCTGAGAGCAGTTTAACACACAGACGATAATTGTGTGAAATATTTTGTGTGCATGCTTTACCTTAAACCTGTACATAAAGAAAACAAGCTGTGTCCTCGTATACAGGGTCGTCACTGTCTGATATGGGATTTTGGGGACGATACCGATATCAATATTGGGGAGAGAAAAAATCAGAAACCGTTATATTGGCCGATATCTTTCTTATATCCATGTTCTATCTGTAGAAACAGATATAGATTCACACATTTGATGGTCACTCAACTGGAAAGTAACTGAGCATGAACGTGCATCACTGCTCGACACTCTGCAGAGTGATGATGATGTTTGTTGTAATACATATAGCGCCCCCTGCTGGTGACAGAACTGCTAGTGTAATACAATCAAACTCAAATGAAATGCTATTTGACTGGTGAATAAATCTGTAATATCAGATATTTGAGATAAAACTAGCCGATACCGATAGTCACTGGATATGCTGGTATTGGCCGGCTGATAACTCGGTCGAGCTTTAGTACAGTCAAACATAATCGATACCTGTCTGATACCATGGCAACCAAATTAGAAGTCCTAGGCGCCTAGTGTTGGATCATTTATCTGTTTTAATGATCAAACATACAGAGAAACTCCTGCAGGGTCACTTGTTGATCATTTAAGTGACAGAGAGGTTTACAAAGTGTTGCTAAACTCACTCAGAGAGACTTGAACCGTGTTCTAGAACAAACAGCAGCAGCTCCATGAGTTCAGGACGAGTGGTTCATGGAGAGAGAGAGCACAGATGTCAGACGTCTGATCTGAGCTCTGTGGTTCAGGGTTGGTCTCTGTCTGAAGGAAACACAGACTTTTTATAACCAAACATCTCAAACAGAGAATATTCCTGCTTTAAACCTCGGTGATGTAACGGAGGCGTAGTCTGGAGTTTGGTTTACCGCACAACAAAAATACACAGAGAACGACACTAAATGTTCTCCGTCCTGAAGTCTCTACAGAAGTCTGTGTTTGTTCACCACTCATCAAAGAGCTCTGAGGGTTTCTGGGTAATCTATCATTTCTACACATTCTGCAAACTTCAGAGTCAACGGTTACTTCTCTTTTCTGTCTTTGCTCCTCATGGCTGCCCCCAACTTTACTTTTCTTGGGAGTAGAAGTGACCATATTTGGACAAGAGGGCGGAGCTAGAGAACATCCAAGAGTTTAAAAAAATAGAAATGATTCAATATTGGGAGCCTTGGTATGAAACAGGAAGTGATGTTGTTTGATTTTTTACTACGATCATATGTAAGTATTAAAGGACCAATCAGTGAGCTGTGTAGAGAGTGAGATGATAAAGGTATCTTACTCTCTGATCATTAAGGAAACATGCTATGTTGAAGTGCTGGCTTCTCTGACAACAATGCAGCAGCCAGTATGTCCTCCTTCTAACTTTAGATTCTGCTCCTGAATGCTCTGGATTTGTTTGGACCACAGAAGGTAGGCGCTTTTAAGACACACCCCCACACGGCCGTTTTGGACGCCCCTCTGTTTGTCAGATATGAGAGCAGTTATCAGGTCAACAGGTGTTGCAGTGATGGAAGCGGTCAAGAGAAGTGGTTCAGATAGAAGTGATTGTACCCGACCTAAAAAGCCTCTGCATGTTTCTAATAAGCTCCACGAGCAGAAACGTGCTCAAACTAGGATCAATATTGGAGATGCTTTTGAAAAATGGAGAGAGGTTAGAACACCGAAAGGTTTACAGACCCATGCAGAGCTGGATAAACACTGAAGCTTCAGAGTCCACCACATGGTGACCTGAGTGAGGGGAGGGGGGGGACAGCTCTCTATGATGTTTAGAATTTGGATTAAACACTGGGTGTCAGAGTTACATACTGCTCCTTTAAAATTCTCGTATCACCACCCTCGAGTCCAGAACAGCGATTTGTCATCATTTCATGTTTGCATCAGGTCCTGGTTCTTATAGATATTTGTTGTGTTCTCCGTTTGTAATCTGCGTGAAAACAGCAGCATGGAGGCCTCACTGTGGATCGTACCATTATTGATTCAGTGTGAGGGGGGGTGTGTCTCTCCAACAGGACGAGGCCAACATCCTTTTCCTGTTGACTCAGTGTGGTGACTCGCCCAAACGCCCCCAGAGAGAGAGAGAGAGAGAGAGAGTGTGTGTGGGCGTTTTATCCACTCTTAATAAAACACAGTCTGTTGGGTTTTTTTTTTACTGGTCTGAATCGTACTTTGAACCGGCCCGTTGGTCGCTCTGTTCAGCCTGCAGAGAAATGTCTCTGAGCTGTTTTCACTTTGTAAACTTTATTTTAGGATGGTTTTTGTCTCTTTTGTTAAGTTTACAGTAAAGGTGTAAAACAGAAGGGAATGTTTCTCTGATTAAAACACAACCAGGAGGAGCTCTACAGTACGGTCGTCATGATACCAGACTTTTAAACTTTGGTACAAATCAAATGATATCGATATCTGTTCATCACCACGGCAACAAGGACAGAAGCTGCAGACACCAAACATCTATCCACATGCTGATATTTATATCTGTAAAGAAATCTAAACAAAGTCTGCTCTCAGTCAAATCCACACGAGCCAAATGTCACGCTGTCACCGTTATTTGTGGAGCGCCAATTCATAACAAGTGTGACCTGGAGACGCTTTACAAAAAGCAGGTAACAGACGCAGCGTTAATCCATCATGAGCATAGCATTTAGCAACATTTAGCAAAAGTGACCTTTCATTTGTGTGAATTTGAATGCTTCAGGTGGGTCGCATCAAGAGGTCTGAACTCTTGTCTCAAAGCTTTTGGTAAATAATTAAAGGTTTCTGACGCCCATTTGTTACCATGGCAACAGAAATGTTAGTCTTATAGACAGCAGGGTTAGGGTTCCTCTGAGGACACGGCTGAGATGGAAACTCTAAAGAGCTTAAAAACAATCAACTCCTATCAACCTTCTTTTTTTTTTTTCTGTTCATGAGCGAGACAAAGATTTTATATAAAACGTCTTTAACGTCATGCTGCCCGTTAAAATAATGTGGCAGGTAGATTTGAGTCACAGAGGCAGGGAGGTGAAAATGTTCATTTCCAGCCCTGCTAGACATCCAACACTGGGTGATGTTTGTTTTTTTAATGATGAAAACTTGCAGACAAACTCCTGCACACGGTCTAATGGAATATTTTTGTGTGGTGGAGACAGCGTGCTGGAGTTTGTCTGCTTGTCTTCATGGCTTCTTTCCTCTCCTGCACACCTGTCTGATGACAAAACGTTGTTCTATCGATCGTTATTAAAACAGAAAATTAATCGTTTTCAAACTCGTGGTGTCAGAAATCAACAACAACAATGTGAACAACGTCAGTGTGAAGGTGTTAAAGTCCATCAGTCAGGTCTGACTTCATTCTGAGTTTAGTAAATGAACTGTTTAGATATTCTGTGACATCATCAGTGAGTCTCTCCAGGTGAAATGAACGCCCCTCTCTCTCTCTCTCCATCAGCTGCTCTCCTTCGTGGCCTTCATCCTGGAGGAGGTGGTGAACAGCTGCTTCAACTGCACCGCGCTCTACTTCTTTGAGTTCATCAGCTGCACGGCGTTCCTCTTCACACTGCTGCTCCTCATCCTCCTCTCCACAAACCTGCACTCCCGAGTGGGCATCACCTGCTGGCCCTGCCTGGTAAGAGCTCCAGGTGTCATTTACCTGCTGACTTTGTGTGTGAATGTTTAGGTGTGACCTGCGGTGTCAAAAGTGGCCAGAAGACTCGAATGGCGTTATACAGGCTCAAGTTCACCGTGACTCTTTCAAACACGCCTCTCACAGCGGGACGTTGACCCCGTCAGATTAGAGCGTTCTGGAAAACAGAACTTCAAACTCAATATGATTCTAGTAAAAATCAAAAGATAGATACCACAGTAACAAACAATAACTCTTAGACAACAAGAATTCTAATGAGTTTTTATTTACCACAAGTTCCAGACGAACTCCTGCAGACTTTCTAAATGATACAAAAAGATTGGATTATCTTGGAAGAGGACATATCATCCCCCCTCCTCCACCTTATCAAACAGTCCCCTCCTCCACCTTTTCAAACAGTCCCCTCCTCCACCTTTTCAAACAGTCCCCCTCCACCTTTTCAAACAGTCCCCCTCCTCCACCTTTTCAAACAGTTCCCTCCTCCACCTTTTCAAACAGTCCCCTCCTCCACCTTTTCAAACAGTCCCCTCCTCCACCTTTTCAAACAGTCCCCCTCCACCTTTTCAAACAGTCCCCCTCCACCTTTTCAAACAGTCCTCCTCCACCTTTTCAAACAGTCCTCCTCCACCTTTTCAAACAGTCCTCCTCCACCTTTTCAAACAGTCCCCTCCTCCATCTTTTCAAACAGTCCTCCTCCTCCACCTTTTCAAACAGTCCCCTCCTCCATCTTTTCAAACAGTCCCCTCCTCCACCTTTTCAAACAGTCCTCCTCCACCTTTTCAAACAGTCCCCTCCTCCACCTTTTCAAACAGTCCCCTCCTCCATCTTTTCAAACAGTCCTCCTCCACCTTTTCAAACAGTCCTCCTCCTCCATCTTTTCAAACAGTCCTCCTCCTCCACCTTTTCAAACAGTCCTCCTCCTCCACCTTTTCAAACACTCCCCTCCTCCACCTTTTCAAACAGTCCCCCCCTCCACCTTTTCAAACAGTCCCCCTCCACCTTTTCAAACAGTCCTCCTCCTCCACCTTTTCAAACAGTCCCCCCCTCCACCTTTTCAAACAGTCCTCCTCCACCTTTTCTAACAGAAAAAAAGTGACTGATCTGTGATCGGAGCCAAACTGTGACGAGTGTCTCTGCAGAGCGTCTTCAGTCTGAGCGTGTTTCTGTAGCTTCTTATTTGTCTCTGTGGTGAAGATTCAACCTGTTCCACACCTCCTCCTGTGGACATGCTGACCGGGGACCTTCAATAACAGATTTATTCTCCAGCTCCTCCTCTCCATCACTCAGGGTTGATGGTAGTCATGACGACCGGGAGACACCTGAGGAAGAGAATATGTTTACCGACGAGCTAATGAATCTGAGTTTTGGCAGCTTTTTAAAAACATGACTGAACATCTTTAGTTCTCATCGAGCTTCAGTCAGATAAGAGTTTGAATCGTTTTTTAAAATACGTTGTTTCAAAAAAACAAAATTTCGTATGAAATGCTTAACGGGAAAATACTTTCAGTAAAGTTTTTCTTCCCTCTGGAGCTGCTGCTCGAGGTGTGTGGAATAACGTCTGAAAGTTTCCACTGACCTGCAGCAGTGTGGACCGTCCCCGACGTGGAGTCCAACATGAAGGTGAGCTGACAGCGTCCACACCAGGTGAGCTGACAGCGTCCACACCAGGTGAGCTGACAGCGTCCACCAGGTGAGCTGTGCTGACAGCGTCCACCAGGTGAGCTGACAGCGTCCCCCAGGTGAGCTGTGCTGACAGCGTCCACCAGGTGAGCTGACAGCGTCCACCAGGTGAGCTGACAGCGTCCACACCAGGTGAGCTGACAGCGTCCACACCAGGTGAGCTGACAGCGTCCACACCAGGTGAGCTGACAGCGTCCACCAGGTGAGCTGACAGCGTCCACACCAGGTGAGCTGACAGCGTCCACACCAGGTGAGCTGACAGCGTCCACACCAGGTGAGCTGACAGCGTCCACCAGGTGAGCTGACAGCGTCCACCAGGTGAGCTGACAGCGTCCACACCAGGTGAGCTGACAGCGTCCACACCAGGTGAGCTGTGCTGACAGCGTCCACCAGGTGAGCTGTGCTGACAGCGTCCACCAGGTGAGCTGTGCTGACAGCGTCCACCAGGTGAGCTGTGCTGACAGGAAGCGTCTCCGTCTCTTTAAACAAAGTTCTTCTCCTCCTCAAACCGTTAACATCGGCCCGGTGTAAAGAAGCAGGAGTGAGCGTCTCATTGCACCTCGTCTCTCAGTCGAGGTGACGACTTCCACACACCTGAGTGTCCGCCATGACAGCTCCACTTCACGCTCACCTGTGCACCTGAGTGAAACACCTGCTTCTGATCGACGGGCAGGCCGCATGTCTGACACCTCCTGAACAGCTCCATCAGGCTGCGGGTGTACACCACGGCGCAGTCCTTGTCCATGTCTTCATCGGACTCTTCAGACGCAGAGTTGAGTTCTGGTTCTGAGTGGAGGCCGCCGTCCAGAGGATCCACCGACACCACGATGCAGAAACTCTCCTCTGACGCTGGAGGAGGAAGAGGAGGAGGCTGGGAGGAGCCCGCTGCTGCTCCAGAGGACGCCTGCCAACAAAATAATCCAACAAGACTGTCACTGACAGAATCATTCATAACCTTATAAACCCTCTCCATCTTAAGCTCCGCCCTCACGTCCATATATGGTCGCTTCTGCTTCACATAATGGTGCCGACGTCTACTTCTTTTCTTGAGTGTACTTTAAAGATTTGCTGCTTCCTTCAGCAGCTTTTGTTTTACTCAAAGGCTCAAACATGATTCATGTGAAACCCCTCCCTCCCTTACAGTTAGCCCCGCCTCCATGTGGGGGAAGAGAGATGGCCCCGCCCACTCAGGGTTGCTGTGACTAGAGGTATAATGGCGTCACAAAAAAACAGAAAATCAACATTGAGAAGAATCTTGTTTTCTCATATTTGTGTTCTTACTTTTAATTATTTAGATAAAAAATAATTCTTCAGTTTGGACGGTTTGTTTGTTTTCCTTGAATTGTTCATCGCCTTTATGCCTCTATAAGCTCCGCCCCTGAATTATTTAAAAAGTATGTTGACATTAACTAAACATATTTTTCCCCTCATGTGACGACGAGTCTGACGTCAAGTCGGGAAGTCGGGCGCCTTATTCTCTTCAGAGTTGTTGAGTTGTTGTTCCGACTTGAGCAGGTGTTCATGTGCATTTTACAACTAGGAAACTCCCTTTTCCGATTTGTCTGACACCACATGAATGCACCATGAGCCTCTGGGTGAAACAGTGCTAACAAAGAGCTCAGAACAACAAACCCAGAGGGAGTTTGACTTCACTCTATCACCCTATATAAATCAGATCTGCTATAGTAATGTTTGAAGATATCATTGCTTTTGAGGGGCCCCTGCTTTAGGGACCTGGGGGGATCCTGTGACTGAATGAACCTGCTTTAGGACCTGGGGGGGATCCTGTGACTGAATGAACCTGCTTTAGGACCTGGGGGGATCCTGTGACTGAATGAACCTGCTTTAGGACCTGTGGGGATCCTGTGACTGAATGAACCTGCTTTAGGACCTGGGGGGATCCTGTGACTCAATGAACCTGCTTTAGGACCTGGGGGGGATCCTGTGAGTGAATGAACCTGCTTTAGGACCTGGGGGGATCCTGTGAGTGAATGAACCTGCTTTAGGACCTGGGGGGATCCTGTGACTGAATGAACCTGCTTTAGGACCTGGGGGGGATCCTGTGACTGAATGAACCTGCTTTAGGACCTGGGGGGGATCCTGTGAGTGAATGAACCTGCTTTAGGACCTGGGGGGATCCTGTGACTGAATGAACCTGCTTTAGGACCTGGGGGGATCCTGGGGGGGATCCTGTGACTGAATGAACCTGCATTAGGACCTGTGGGGATCCTGTGACTGAATGAACCTGCATTAGGACCTGTGGGGATCCTGTGACTGAATGAACCTGCTTTAGGACCTGGGGGGATCCTGGGGGGGATCCTGTGACTGAATGAACCTGCTTTAGGACCTGTGGGGATCCTGGGGGGGATCCTGTGACTGAATGAACCTGCTTTAGGACCTGGGGGGATCCTGTGACTGAATGAACCTGCTTTAGGACCTGGGGGGGATCCTGTGACTGAATGAACCTGCTTTAGGACCTGGGGGGATCCTGTGACTGAATGAACCTGCTTTAGGACCTGGGGGGATCCTGGGGGGGATCCTGTGACTGAATGAACCTGCTTTAGGACCTGTGGGGATCCTGGGGGGGATCCTGTGACTGAATGAACCTGCTTTAGGACCTGGGGGGATCCTGTGACTGAATGAACCTGCTTTAGGACCTGGGGGGGATCCTGTGACTGAATGAACCTGCTTTAGGACCTGGGGGGATCCTGTGACTGAATGAACCTGCTTTAGGACCTGGGGGGGATCCTGTGACTGAATGAACCTGCTTTAGGACCTGTGGGGAGCCTTCACCTGTGTTCTCCTCCTCTTCGTGGCGGGAGCAGGTGCAGCTGTGCAGCCGGGCTCAGCGCGCTCTCTCCCGGGGAACACTGACGGCACAGCGCCGCTCCTCAGCGTCGGTTTCGGCGGGATGTTCAGTATCTTGGCCCTGAAGTCCTCCTCGTAGTCTTCGGGTTTAAAGTGCAGGCTGCAGACCCTCACTCCGCTGTACCTGGAGACAGGTGTGTCCTCGTCGAACCGGGGATTCTGGATCGCTTTGAGCCACACTCTGCAGCGCGGAGGGTCTCTGGTCGGTAACCCGTGAAACACGACCCCCATCGACTTCGCCTCATCGTAGCCTTTACATCCGGGGACACAGCACCTCCACGGCATCCCTGCGCCGCTACAACACGCCAGGCAAAGAGTCAACACTGTGAAATATTTAAAATACGCGTTAGTTCACCATAAAGATAACTTCATTTACATGATTACTACGACCGTCAGCCGAACTGCTTTTAGCTTCCGGTTCTCTTCTTCTTCGACTCATGATATTCCGGCAGGCTGTGTGCTGCGAAGCCTACTGCTGCCACCTACAGGCTGTACTATGAAGTTTGTGTTTTTAGACTGACTAGCTAGAGGACAAAAAAACAGCAAATTACTCATTTTTTTCTATATATATATATATATATATATATATATATTTTTTTTTTTTATAGTAGTAGTTTGTGTTATTTTTTCATTTTGTCATTTGTTCTTTGTATTCATTTGTAAATCACCCTGAAAAATGTCACACAGGTGCTGCTCAATCTCAGGCAAGGCAATATTTAAATTGGTCAGCTGCACTTTAAAGACAGAATGATCGACATGTTCCACATCAATAAATCATAAAGTCTGTCCTGTGTAAATGTGTCTCTGAGTCCTGACTGTCTACAATGAGGGAGAAGCTCGAGTCCCGCTGGCTGTGTTGTTGTCAGAGCCGTGTTTACATGGACGGGACGGCCGGCTCCTCCCCTTGTGTATAAAAGCTGTTTTAGTCAAGAACTAGAGAGAAGAAGAAGAACATACTCACTGATTATTTGGATGTTAGTAAGAGTTTTTAGATCACGCTCATTCTGTGTCAGTTTACATGAAATGTGAAGCTACCAGCTAACTACAGAGAGCTAACATTAGCCCTCCTCCTTCTCCTCCTCCTACCCCTCCTTCTACTCCCCCTCTTTCTCCTTCTCCCCCTCCTTCTCCTCCTCCTCCTTCTCCTCCCCCTCCTTCTCCTCCTCCTACCCCTCCTTCTCCTCCTCCTACCCCTCCTTCTACTCCCCCTCTTTCTCCTTCTCCTCCCTCTCCTTCTCCCCCTCCTTCTCCTCCCTCTCCTTCTCCCCCTCCTCCTTCTCCCTCTCCTCCTCCCTCTCCTCCTTCTCCTCCCTCTCCTCCTCCTCCTCCTTCTCTTCCGTCTCCAGGACTTTGTGTACACTGGTGGCATCGCCGTGTTCTTCCTCATCGCCTCCATCGTTTTTGCCGCAGAAAACGGGAACACATCAATGGAGAAAACTGCTGTGGTGAGTAAACATCGACACACTGACTGACACTACTCACCTCTCCTACACCCTAACCTCCTCCTGTCCTCTCCTACCTCCTCCTGTCCTCTCCTACCTCCTCCTGTCTTTCCTACCTCCTCCTGTCCTCTCCTACCTCCTCCTGTCTTTCCTACCTCTTCCTGTCCTCTCCTACCGCCTCCTGTCCTCTCCTACCTCCTCCTGTCTTTCCTACCTCCTCATGTCCTCTCCTACCTCCTCCTGTCTTTCCTACCTCCTCCTGTCCTTTCCTACCTCCTCCTGTCTTTCCTACCTCCTCCTGTCCTCTCATGTCTCCTCCTGTCCTCTCCTGTCTCCTCCTGTCCTCTCCTATCTTCTCCTATCATCTCCTACCTCCTCCTGTACTCTCCTTCCTCCTCCTGTCCTCTCTTACCTCCTCCTGTCCTTTCCTATCTCCTCCTGTCCTCTCCTACCTCCTACTGTCCTTTCCAGCCTCCTCCTGTCCTCTCCTATCTTCTCCTATCCTCTCCTACCTCCTCCTGTCCTCTCCTACCTCCTACTGTCCTTTCCTACATTCTTTTCCTTCCTGTTCTCCTTCTTTCCTTGTCTACCCTCTTCATTCCTTCATTTCCCCTCTCTTTCCTTATATTAATTTCCTGAGTATGTGCTGTGGTGAGAAAAAATCAACACACAAACCGACACTACTCACCTTTCATACCTCCTCCTGTCCTTTCCTAACTCCTCCTGTCCTTTCCTACCTCCTCTGTATATTATCAGTTCCTACTTCCTTCTTTCTTTCTCTATCTTCTTCTTTCTTTCCTCCTTTCCTTAGTCTCCTGTCCATCTTTCCTTTCCTTCTTTGCTTCCTCCTTTCCTCAGTCTCCTGTCCATCTTTCCTTTGCTTCTTTCCTTCCTCCTTTCCTCTCCTGTCTCCTTAAGTCTCCAGTTTGTTATCATTTCTTTCTCGTTTCCTCCTCCAGGCGTTCGGCTTCATGGCGTCCTTGGCGTATCTCCTCGACTTCGGCCTGTTCCTGAAAAATCGTGGGTTTCCCTTTAAAAAGGACGGGAAGCTGGAGCCCAGTAACGGCGTCGCGGTGCCAGCCAACGCTCCAGAGACGGAGAAACTGGCGCCGGCGCCCAATGGGCCAGAAGAGGCCTGATTTAAACGTTCCCCCGTGTGCATTCGTACGCTGCACGCCGAGGTCAGAGATTATTTTGTGCACTATTCCTTTAAGATGACGACGAGAGGCGGAGCTTCTGCGGCCGACAGCTGACCTGGTTTATTAAGTCGTTTCATATCCTGTTTTTGTCTCTTCCACGCCACGTGCTGCACTGATCAGTACATGAAAAATATAACCAATCACAGCGCAGAGCGTCTGAGCTCAGTTTGAGTTTTAAGAGAGAACACACACATTGTTTCAAAACAGGAAGTCTGTTTCTTATGTTTGACGTATTTTCAGGTTTTAAAGGGTCGTTCTTTTTACATCTCGTTTTACCTCAGTAGAGCCCCGCCCCCCTAACCCTCGCTCACGTCTCCTCCTCACAAACATCATGAAGTCTGTTCAGTGAAATCCCCGTCATGCACACCGACTGTTGTAAATACTCATCTTACTTTGAGAGTTTGTGGTAAACTCCGCCCACTCGTGATGTCAGAGAGTCTTTAATGTCTTCTATCTGAAGCAGCTTCATCACCAGAGACGGGCCTCGTGTTTCGACCTTTGACCCCTACAGCTACACTGTTTGTACTCGTGATGTTTTATACTTTTTATTGATTTCAGCGTCTGTGTTTTTGATCAATCACGTCGTGCCTTCTGTCCCGCTGATTCAAACGTCTTAATCACTTTGTTTTTAATTTAATTTGTGTGAAGGAAATAAAGCCTGAACATGAGCGGTTAGTGTTTATTAACGGCGCTCTTCGTGCTGGCAGCGAGCGCCACAGTCTGTAAATATCAACGTTTTATTTTTAGAGGTTTTTTGGGTTCAAAGTTCAAACATTTCCAACGTCTCAGCCAGCGTCTCCTCATTGTTGTCGACCAACCTGAAATCAGAAGTCCCGCCAAATTCTCGATCCTGATTGGTCTGTGGGGGAGAAGGGACAGTCATCAGAGGCTCGAGTCCTCCAAGCATCGGGTTCAAATCCGACCAGTGACTCCTTTCCTGCATGTCATTCCCCACAAGATGTTTTCTGTTTTGTTTTTTGGACTTCTGGCGCTCTGTAGAAAACCGACCAAGCTTTCATTTTATTTGCAAGAACGCATTCCCCTCAGCCTCCAAAGACACGATCCTTTCATGATTATTTTAATCCATGTTTTTATTCTGATGCCCAGGACATGAAGAGGACTGCAAGACTTCTCAGAGGTCTCATGTTTCTACTTTTCTGATTAAACGACGTCATTAAGGTGTAAAAATCAAAACGTCCAATGAGTGAAATCTGCTGCAATTTTCTGCTGCAAGATATTCAAATGAATGGGAATAATCACGAGATGGAGAAGTGGGACGCTGATGTTTTATGAAACGGAGACTGATCCGTCTGAGTGCAGAAGACTTGAAACCTGAACGGTGGCCGTCACAGATTCAAACCTTCTCACAGACTGATTCACAGTTTGAACTTATTCTGTGCTTGTTCACTTTAATGACATGAATAATAACTTGACAATCACAGATCATTTTCCTAACCAATCAGAGCACACTGAAAGAACGTTCTGTCAGATGATCCCAGATATCTGTTTTTTTTTATATTCCAGCATTTTTCACCTTCAAACGTTCAAGACAGTGAAGTTTATTATGTAGAAATAAAAAGCCTGTGGTAGATATATAAATCTATATGTTCATGATCTCTTCTATCGTGTGCCTGTTTTCTACACCTTTACACACTTAATACTGTTTATAACAGATCTCACTTTGTCTGTGAGCATGTTTGATATCTCATCATTTTATCATCCTTTTGTTTAATAAACACATTTTCAAGGAATAAATGGGCTCGTTTGTTTGAATCGTTTGTTTGAAGTTTCAGAAACTGCCTCTACATTGACTCAGGAGGAGGAGGAGGAGGAGGGGGGGCACAGCGGCACAGCCCTCTGCAATGTTTTGAATTTGGACTGCAGTACCCATTTTAAACACTAGGTGTCACAGTTACATATTGCTCCTTTAAGATGAGAGTACTTTACTTGCTGTGTGCTTTTACTTTGAAATAAAGTAAGGCCCTTCCTGTAGATGGAAAGTTGGACATGAAGTTAAGCACAGAAACAGGAAGTGGTTAGGGATCCCAAAGTGAGGTGAAACAGCTCAAAGGAACGATAACAAAGGTCAATGTGTGATGTCATAAGGTCAATGTTTGATGTTATAAGGTCAATGTGTGATGTCATAAGGTCAATGTGTGATGTCATAAGGTCAATGATGTCATAAGGTCAATGTGTGATGTCATAAGGTCAATGTTTGATGTCATAAGGTCGATGTGTGATGTCTTAAGGTCAGTGTGTGATGTCATAAGGTCAATGTGTGATGTCATAAGGTCAGTGTTTGATGTCATAAGGTCAATGTGTGATGTCATCAGGTGGATATTACTGTCTGAGAGTTTGTTAAAGTGAAATGAGACATTCAAAGATGCAGCAGTGTTCTTCTTTTACATCAGTGAGACTACAGGGAGACACTGAGGACGAGTATCTACGGAGAGCCTGAAGGGACAAAATAACATGAGAATAATTGTGATAAAAAAAACATTTAATAGATTCATTTCAGACCAGGGTTAACAGCGATTAACTAGTTAACGCTGACAGCCCTAATCTGTATGTTTGGCTGCTAGTTGTGATGTTTACTGCTGCTGCCTGTCTGGACCTGGACACTCATGAAATATAGATTTGTAATGAGTGAGAGTTTTATCATGTTGTTTGGGAACCTGTCCCTTAAAAACAAAAATGGTCCGAATGAAATTGTAAAATGGTCCAGCAGGCTGATCTGAGAGTCACAGCTAAACACAGAATCCCTGTACATTAAACAGTTACAGAGGACATCCGGCTCCATTTTAAAAGATGAATCCCACCCCTTAAATAATATATTCCAGCTTCTTCTGTCCTAGCTTTGTCTCAGCAGCCAACAGTGTGATGAACAAGATATAATGCAGAAGCAACATTCTCTTGGAGCAGTACATTTATTTTACTTTAGTTGACCGAGGGTATAGTCTGATTTGTATCTTGTTTTTATTTGTCTTGTTCTTACTATGGGTTACTTTATTATTATAATATATAAATAAAATAAAGTATAATATTATACTTTATCTTTGTTTTTTACGGACGGGCTTTTCTCTTTAGTACTGAGCACAGTTGTCACTTCATCATGTTTTGTCCTGTGTTGTCGTTTTATGTGTAAAAACAGCCTTACCTTACCTTAGAGTTCTTCACTTTTATATATCATCTTTTGTCATCATTGTTTTTCTTAAGCTACACAAAACAGCGCCCACTTTGGATTTCGGTTACGGTAAATGACAGCCTGGAAGGACAAAGCGGGTACTGCACCCTGACTTGGAATGTTTGGTGACTAAAGTGAATAAAACATATCACACTTTAAAAATGTGGTAAAAGTGTAAAAGTAGACCCGAGTTTCAAGAGGAAACTGCCCACTTTCCGGTCAGTCTAACATCGAATCAATGATATAAATGTAATATGGTCATTTAAGTTAAACATTTAAGCTAGTTTTTACTCTGTTAGCTAGCAGCGATGGCGGGAAACGTTTGGGTTGTGGATCAACAACAACAGAAGCTTCAGACATCATCCCGTCCTGGAGATGAAAATAAACTCTGGATAATGAGAGTAACATACACACGTTGTCTGCTGGTTTTCTGTTCATGAAGTTAAATGGTGGATGTGGATGAATTTCATCAGTTATAAAGCAAACTATTTACGAATAACTATCAATCAGATGGAATCAAAACCAGCCGTATTTCATGTATGTAGTAAATCAACTTCAACATCTTTCTGAATGATCTCACATTTCAAATAAATACACTTTGAGCTGAAACAATCAAAGAACTCTTATTTAATTTTTAATAGAAACACAAGTATTTGTTTTTTTTCCATATTATAATGAATCACACAACAAATGGAAAATTGTGTCAAAGGATAAAAGATAGCTTTAGCTTAAATTATAAAGTGAAATATTTGGATCCCCCTGTGAAGTAATAGCTGATCCATTAATCTGATAAATAAAATATTAAATTGAAACCTGTTAAAGAGGTCAACAGTAAACAACACAATATATTACATTATGTACAGTCTGATTCCTGCTGGACACAAACAAACATCAATCACAGTATTCAGTCAAATGTTTCAGGTGATCACTGGTTGGGTCCTGTTGTGGGGCATTCTGGTCGGGTCTTGTGGTCTGGTCCTTTGGTCAGGTCTTCTTGCTGGGAGGTCCTGTGTTGAGGTCCTGTGGTCAGGTCCTCTGATCGAGTCCTAGTTGGGTCATCTTGTCGGGTCTTGTGGTCTGGTCCTCTTGTCAGACGTTTTGGTCGAGTTCTGGTCCTGTCATCTTGTTGGGCGTTCTGATCTGGTCTCGTTCTGTGGTCATGTGCTCTTGTCAGGCGTTCTGGTCTGGTCCTGGTCGGGTCATCTTGTTGGGAGGTCCTGTGTTGAGGTCCTCTTGTCAGACGTTTTGGTCGAGTCCTGGTCGGGTCATCTTGTTGGACGTACTGGTCTGGTCCTGGTCAGGTCCTGGTCAGGTCCTCTGGTCGTCACAGCTGCTAGATGAAGTCTGAAAGTTTAGATGAGACAAAGTGGATTTAGTTTTAGGCACAGTATTTAAATTTCCCCACCAGGGGGCTCTCAATCAAAGCAATTTCAAAACATGATGTCGAGGCTGGCGGGGAATCATGGGGGTGATTCTCTCTGCCCCCACCCCCACCCCCACCCTAAATCTAAGTAGACCGAAGTCATGCAGAACGGGTGAAACCGATCTGAGGAAGAGAATATGTTTACCGACAAGCTAATGTATCCGAGTATAATTTACATGACGTTTTTATCCCAGCAGCTCAAACAGCAACAGTACGGCAGCTTTCAGCAGCAGCTCACACTTCCTTATATAACGTAACATCCGCTGTTTCCACGGCAACAGTAAACATGTTGTGACTGTTATTGCGGCTCTGATCTGGCGACCGCCACGACACGTCCCGTTACAGCTTGAGGATGAAGGGTTTCTCTGGCTTTGATAACTGTTATATTTGAGGTAATTTAAGAGCTCAACAATATAACTTAGTTTTAGTAATTGTCCATTCATTTATATATTTGTTTTAAAAAATCAATCTATATATTATACATTTAACTTTATAGAGGTTAACATGGAGGTAAATATGTTTAACAGGAAAAGGGATTGAAATGTAATTTGATGTAATGACTATAAAAGACCACCAGATGTCACTGTGGTGCTGTCTGAGTTTTAAGCACCAGAGCTTCAGGTATACTTTAGTTTTAAACATGAGGTCAGGCCTGATTGAACACTTTCAATCTGCTTGGATTTATTTAAATGTGAAGTCACAGAGATACTAAGTAGACTTAAAGGTCCAATCAGTGAGATGTGTAGAGAGTGAAATGATTTATTTAAATGTGAAGTCACAGAGATACTAAGTAGACTTAAAGGTCCAATCAGTGAGATGTGTAGAGAGTGAAATGATTAATATTAATATCCTTCAAACTGTCTGAATTGCACAAATCAGTTGGCGACATTTTCTATCACTCCCCACTCGTGTAGAGCGTGAGATGATAAAGGTATCTTACTCTCTGATCATTAAGGAAACATGCTATGTTGAAGTGCTGGCTTCTCTGACAACAATGCAGCAGTCAGTATGTCCTCCTTCTAACTTTAGATTCTGCTCCTGAATGCTCTGGATTTGTTTGGACCAGAGAAGGTAGGCGCTTTTAAGACACCCCCCACACGGCCGTTTTGGACGCCCCTCGGTTCACCAGATATGAGAGCAGTTATCAGGTCAACAGGTGTTGCAGCGATGGAAGCGGTCAAGAGAAGTGGTTCAGATAGAAGTGATTGTACCCGACCTAAAAAGCCTCTGCATGTTTCTAATAAGCTCCACGAGCAGAAACGTGCTCAAACTAGGATCAATATTGGAGATGCTTTTGAAAAATGGAGAGCTTCACCCCTAAAGTCCAGTTCGTTTGACTAGGGCGAGTGCTCCGTCCTGTGCTCAAGCACGGTACACTTGTGCGCCCTAAAAGGCAGTGACAAATTAAACTAAATACACCAGAACACAGAAGCTTCCTCCGATTATTGATCCATCCCCCCATGTCTTAGAGAGGAGGAAAAACTGTGATTTCTTAAGATACATGATGTAACATCGGTTACACCAAGAGGAGTATGATGTTTTTTTCAGCAGTTAAATTGAGAAATGTTCCTGTCACTGATTGGCTGATAGGACAGCTTCCTGTTTCTCTGTAACTCTATATTCACTCATCAGAGATTACTTAAGTGTTTATTTGTGGGTTATATTCCTGGTATCAGCTGAGTGTCTGCCATTTAACCACGTCATGGAAACAAACTGTTCTCCATCAGCAGCTGGGCTTGAGCCGCCTCTGACACATGAAGGGTTAAAGGTTAAAGTCATTTTCAATCCTGTCTAAATATATAGCATCAGATCACCAGGACAGTTGGAAATGTATGTGATCTGTAGGTTGATAAAAAAATGAAATCATGGTATTGTCCCGATATCGTCCAATACAGATGTTTAAGTGGTGCATCCCTAGTCCAAAGTGTGAGATGTGTGATCCATTGCACGCTTAATATTTGTGATGTGACTGTCAGTGACTCACTTCATTCGACCTCTGCTGCTTTCTGGAAAA
>NC_089202.1:31880929-31898279 GCF_963930695.1 Labrus bergylta
GGAATGATAAAGTGACCTTACTGTATGATCAGACATTAAAGGGATACTTCACCCATTGAAACATGAATCTGTATTGACATTGGGTCATATATGTAGGAATGTGAAATACATTTTGAAGTTGGTGCCTTCTTGGCCGTGAAAAGGCTTTACTTTATTAATCCCAGAGGGAAATTTGATTGTTACAGTTTCTCCAAGATATACAATATTGCCTAGCGGTAGAAATATAGTAATAAAAACATTTACAGACATGTTTACTTCAACACATAAGGCCATTTCCTCAACTGATTCAGAAATTTCTTCCAGAATTGATCTTGTAAATTCCTGTCAAAAACAGACTCTATGTCTGTGTCCATAGACAAACAGTGAGAGCACCGACACTACCAGTCTAAGTAGACTTAAAGATCCAATCAGTGAGCTGTGTAGAGAGTGAGATGATAAAGGTATCTTACTCTCTGATCATTAAGGAAACATGCTATGTTGAAGTGCTGGCTTCTCTGACAACAATGCAGCAGCCAGTATGTCCTCCTTCTAACTTTACATTCTGCTCCTGAATGCTCTGGAGCCGTTTGGACCAGAGAAGGTAGGCGCTTTTAAGACCCCCCACACGGCCATTTTGGACGCCCCTCGGTTTGTCAGATATGAGAGCAGTTATCAGGTCAACAGGTGTTGCAGCGATGGAAGCGGTCAAGAGAAGTGGTTCAGATAGAAGTGATTGTACCCGACCTAAAAAGCCTCTGCATGTTTCTAATAAGCTCCACGAGCAGAAACGTGCTCAAACTAGGATCAATATTGGAGATGCTTTTGAAAAATGGAGAGAGGTTAGAACACAGAAAGGTTTACAGACCCATGCAGAGCTGGATAAACACTGAAGCTTCAGAGTCCACCACATGGTGACCTGAGTGAGGGGGGGGGGGGAGACAGCTCTCTGTGATGTTTAGAATTTAGACTGCAGTACCCATTTTAAACACCAGGGGGCAGAGTTACATACTGCTTCATTAAAGGTATTTTGACATCTAACACTGACTGCAGGATCATTTTTATTTTGTCTGAAGCCAAACATCAAATCTTTCTCTAAAGGTTTCACAGCAGCTCCTTGTGGACTTTAAGCTTTTCCACAGTTCTCAGTGATAGTGCTGACAAAACCAAAGAGTCCACGAGGTGAATGCATCAAGAAGGGTTTAAAAAAGAAAGTCTGTCATCTGAGTCTTTGTTTAAGTTACTATCAGGAGAGTTCTGACTCCTTAGACTCAGTAATACTGTTCCTTATACTACATCCTAATCATGTCATGTTTATTGTAAGTACTACTATCATAGTTTGACATTACTGCTCTTGATTTGCTGAATTCATGATTTCAAATGGCTCTGAATCCACATGACTTCCTGTGCTTCTGTCATTTGAGTATATCTTTCCGGGGATGATTGAAGCCTCGTGTTGTCTCATTTAGTCATTTGGTTATTTCTGCATGAAATCATAAAAAGGTCAAACATGGCTCACCTGTAGCAGGATGTGTTCCATCACAGCAGAGTGGTTCAGATCCACAGAGGGGTTCTTCTTCTTCTGCACGCTCACTCTGATCACATGTTGAGTGATCTCTGAGAGGAAGACACAAACATGTGTTCACATCACTTCACTGTCAGAGTAAAGAGGCCTGCAGGGCGTCTTTTAAGCACTCGGCTGACATCCCCACAGTCAAACAAATTCATGGAAATGAAGATCAGGATATTCAAATCAGTTTTCTGTTGATGGTTTTTAGTGTATTGAATCCAAACAGGAACACTAAGTGACTCATTAGAGTCCACTCACCCAGAGAGTGGCAGATGTAGGATCTCTTCCAGTCACACGTCCAGTCCTCCCAGCCCCCTTTGTTGTTAAAGTCTGCTGCAGCACAATCCTCCTTTGGGTCTAAGTTGTTAGGTTCTGCTCTCCCCGGACTCCAGTTCCTAAACGTGGAGTTACTGCCATCAAACCACTTCCAGGACTCTCTGGAGAGGCCGATCCAGACTCTCTGTCCAGGAGGAACCAGCTGCTTCACCTCCTGGTTCTCTGCCAGGTTTCTCACGCTGGCCAGGTCTGTGTGGTGCTCTCTGCAGTAGCTCTGGGCCTCAGTCCATGACATGGAGGTGGAGATGAGGGCAAAGGTCACATCGGGCCTGAAGAGAAACCACAGTGAGGTCTTTCTTTGAGTCTGTATTAATCCATTAAACCTTTTCACTTCACAACTTATTCCAGTTAGAACCAGAATCAAATACTAAATACCCCTCCTCAATAATGAATTCCTGCTACACCCTCAGTACCTCTCCGACCTCCTGCACCCTCACACCACATCCAGAAACCTCTAGACCACAGACACCGGCCTGCTGTCCATACCACACACACCCAAACATCTATGGAGACATTGAGACCTCCACCATCACTTCTCCACATCAACTCTGCCTCTCCATCCTTTGTTACCTGTCTCAGTTTGGTTTTGTTCTTTGTTTGGTTCCTCCACCATGTTAAGGCTCCTCAGGGTCCATTAAAGGACTAAATCCTAAATCCTAAATCCTCTTCTCCATGTTCCTCTAACTCTAACATGTGTCTCTAGTCCGTCTACAAACCCCCCAATGATGAGAAAAGTCCATCCTCTCCGTCTTCTGCCTGCTCCACTTTTCAGAAAATGTGTGCTTAAACAGGCCGTTTGGAGATTTTTCCCTCATGACATCACAAAGGGCAGTAGCCCCTCCCCCAGGTGGGTGACACTCCCACAGCTAGGTGTTTGTTCTTCCCTCTGAGTCTGCCTTCTCACCGTAAACAATAGGACATGGAGCGAGAAAGACAGAGTACACCCAAGCCCTTCAGAGAGGGGCGTGGTTGTAATGGATATAAGATTGTGCACTAAGTTAAATTAATAATACATGTTAAAACTACTGTCTTTCTAAAATGTTGTATATCCTTTAAAAATGCTAAAAAGCTAGTTATAATTTAATGTAATTCATGCTGCTAAGGTTAAGTTTAAAAGGCATATCGGTAATTGATTGGTTTGGTCTTAAGCTTTTGTTATTGTTTTACCACTTCCGGTTTTACGCCAGCAGGGGGAGCGTGTTGTCTTGAGCGTCATTCATTACACCATTGAATGAAAGCCAGCAACAACGTGTTTGTTTCTTTCTTCTTTATTTCTCCCCTTACAGGTAAGGAATACTGTTAAAAGTCGAATAAAACCAAGTATATATGTGTTGTAAGTTTCCGGGAACAAGTTAGTGATATGTTTATACAAATATACAAAGTAATTTCAGTATGTTTATGAAGCAGTTTAAGCATGAATGTGTTTGCCGTGATGCGTGCATGCTAGCTTGAATCACACAGACAGAGCGCAATAGAGACACGTGTAGTGCGTCTACTGAGAGTGTGTTATTTAAGTTGTATCGGTCAGTTGAACAATTACAGTTACATGGTACAGTTTAAAGAATATCACTCTGCAAGTGTGTATGTGTATAACTACTAAAGCAACTAAGAAAAGAGTTAAATGTGTTTACATAAAACAAGCAGTAGATTATACAATATTGAGAAATACTAGCCTGTTATATGACAGATGTAAAGGTATTAAACAGTGCATGTATGTTCATCTAAGTGTATAATATTGTACAATGATAATATGATGTGTTATTGCATATTATTCATTACACCATTGAATGAAAGCCAGCAACAACGTGTTTGTTTCTTTCTTCTTTATTTCTCCCCTTACAGTACGCTGTACAGGGGTGTAACATGGTCAGACACAGCTCATTTACATATTTAAAGGTACAGACACAGAAACAGCCTGTTCTGAGCAGGGCTGAAATAGAGGGGTTTATAGACATGATCAAATACAGGATCAGAGTGGATTTAGAACAAGAAACTTCACACACATGTTTTGAGGAGCTCTGAGACTTATTTAAACTGAAGAAGAGGAGGAGGATATGTCACCTTTAAATGCTCATTCTATTATTATTGTTATTATATTCAGGTGGTTAGTATCCTCACCTGTGACATCACAGCAGACTGGTGTATAGTTTTTCTGTGCAGGGTACATCATTCCACCATCCATTATCAAACATAGATGTGCAGTGTTCAACACTGTGTGTGTTGTCTGGTTGTCCAGACAACCACTGTCTGAACTCGGCCTCTCCGTCACCGTAGAAACTCGGGTCTGACAGCGACCACCTCCAGCTGTCCACGTCGTTGTACAGACCAATCCAGGCTCGCTGAAAGATTACATTTAATAGATAACATCCATCATTCTGCCTGGATGTCTACAGGGTCCCGTCTCTGACTAGAAGATTAAAGTAATCAGTCCACGTGGGTCACCAACATGGATCTGAATGACTTTACAATGATCAAAGTGAACTCACATGGCTGAAATCCTGGTTTATCATTTGGCTTAGATCGGCCATGCCCCTCAGGGTGTCCACGTCCTCCATGCTGCTTATGGTGGCCAGGTCTGTGTGTTTGTCTCTGCAGAAGGCCCGGGCTTCATCTCGGCTCTTTGGCTCATAATAAAAGAAGTACCGTAATTGAACTTGTGATGACTCGGCACACAGTCCTGCAGTGGAAGACAAAGCACATGTACTCCTTAACATTTCTAGAAAGTTTCAAGCTTCCTGACTTGCATGTCCAGAATAGACAGAAAAGTGGATGAAGCCTAGCGGCCTCCATGCTGGAAATGCTGTCTCAGTCTAACTTTCAGTCAACCTAACGACAGGCTGAGAGCTGGAGCTGAGGCGGGTTTTAAACCTCCTGACAAACCGTTACACCGCGCCCACCTGTCAATCAGGTCAGCTACACGCCTTATTGTGAATACTTCAATTCACTTATAAAATCAAAAAGACAAAAAGTTCAGTGTGTGCCGATCGAGACAGAACTGTTTTGATTTTTTTTGTTTCTGTCTCACTGGCTGCAAAACAAATCCACCCACAGGTACAAATAAAGTCACCTGATCCTGATCCTGATCCTGATCCTGAACCTGATCCTGGTCCTGAACCTGGTCCAGCTTTGGATTCTTACATTTAGTTTTTCCTCCTCTTTACATTAATATGACTGAAGTTGTGAGTTTGACAAATAGAAGTTTGTATCTACAGTAAAAGAATGAAATCAATAAATCATAAATAAAGGATTTACCTGATGCAGCGACGATGAGGAGGAGAATAAGTGAGTCCATCTTCAGTGTTCAGTCACACTCACAGGTCCATCAGTCTCTCATAAACAGCTGACTGAACCTCAGGATCACTCGGCTTCACGGAGCTTAGGCAAAATAAGATTTGCATGGTAGGAAAATAAAGTTTAAGAACGTCATCTGAAAGGAGGCAGCAGCAGCGGCTGTGATTTACACTCAATGTTTGAAATAACATGAAGAAAGAAACGAGCAGATACAAAAACAAATCTGTGTGTGTGTGTGTGTGTGTGTGTGTATCATTGTGTGTGTGTGTGTGTGTGTGTGTGTCTGTGTGTACGTAAAACCTACAAAGATACTCTGATGCAAAGGCAGTGTGTGTGTGATGAGTGGTTTATTAGTCTAATGTTTTCTGACTCACTGAAACCCGATGAAGCACTTGGACAGTGTGCTGTTGGATCACCGGTCCCATGACCCCCCAGGAGCTCGAGACTTGGGACCCCATGGAGGGGGTTAAAACATTTAGCCGGTCACACTTACAGACGTAAGAGAACACTGCTCTGAATCATGGAGCAGTCTGTTCCATTGATGAACAATCAGTCATGAATTATTTTCCTTTACAAACTGACGCTCATAGAAACACAAACCACTGGAGGTCAGACTCACACACCAAACACTCCAAACCGACCTCTACCCTTCAGCCGCTCCACAGGGGGAGCTCGGTGGTCTCAGAGGATGACCTCAGACGTTCAGAATATCATTCAGTGGACTCCTTCTCTCAGGTCCTACGAAAGTTCTGGAGCACACAAATCACTTCAGGCTGATTTATTCAGGTACAAAGGAGGAGTGTTGTGTCTTCCTCACAGACGGGCAGACACACCCAAAGGGAGCGGGCAGAATCCAAATCCATAAAACAGGAAAGAGAAAAGCAAACAGGGAAGTATCAGACTGGGAGATAATGCTGACTCAGAGGAAGAAGACAAACAGAAGGGATGAAAGACACAGAATAAATACTGAAGAGAGGGAGACGCATTGAGCCTCGTTCACTAATATATGTGTAGAAACGTTCTTACTCTGCACATAAAACAAATCACCTTCAGATTCATGACACAGGCGTACCATCGGTCTGTAAGGATCCTCTGGAAAACCAGATGACACACAAGATAAATAATTTCCCCCATTGCCATTATTCTTTACTTATTTCTATACTTTCTGTGTTGTGGTAATCCAGGGGAGAGAGACGATTCAATCTTTGTTTGCCCCTTTTGTCTGCTGTTTTCATCCCTTCTTTTGAAATGTATTGCATAAGGAATTATGAATATGATATACTGTGTATGATTCTCCTCTCCTGTATATTTGTGGGATGTTGTTAAAACCACAACATCTTTGGGTTCTGGTGGACTTCGGGACTGAACCGCTCTAAGGTTTCAGAGAGTCAAACGGACCAGATCAGATTCATTGGTAGGATCTGAAATGTTGGGAAGCTGTATCTCAGAAACACATGAAGAAACACTCATGTGATCTGACCTCTTGCAAATAAGACGTTCTGATAGAGAAATAAAATCTGACCCTCCTGCAGTCTTCATGAGGTCCTCAAAAACTCTCCCAGGAGACTTCAGAGTCACAGCTTCTTCGACTCGCTCCAATGATTTGTGTTCAGGGTCGGATGCACATCCTTTACTTCCTCCTGTGAGAAATGAGCTGCACATCCAGACGCAGCGTTCAGCCTGACTGAGAGCTGAAGTCGTTTTTTATTTGTGCTTTAACTGAAAGACCGAGCAGCTGACTGGAAGGGGCTGCAGCAGACATTATTTATTCCATATTCCAGAAACACATGGATGGAAGGGATCAGGTGGATACATGCTGCTTATTCTCACCTTCCTTATGAAACAATACGAATCTAAAGAGACAGTCTTCTTGTTTTTACAGTTATTTACTGTATTTGTTTATTTAACACAGACACATGAACATGGCTTCATCCGTCGAATGATAACATGCAGTCCCTGCTCAGCTTTTAGGATTTAAACAGAATCATTAGACGTAAAGACTGTTACATGTCCTGGACATGCATAAAGGGGTGAATAACTTTACTATAGCTAACGGAAGCTCACCACCCATTAGCTACCTAGTCTCCTCTTTCCTAGAACTATGTGAGGGCTCGCTCCCTACCAGCTGCTAGTCTCTTCTTTCCTAGTACCTGGAGCTATGTAAAATTACTCCGCTAACACCTTGTCAAGAAGAGAAGACTTATATAACCGCATAGCTCTAGGATTATCTGCCTAACATTCATTTCTAGAATAATAAGATTCAAGTATAATCCTTGATTCAGGACCCTAGATTAGCCCCCCTGAGGCTCTCACCCCCAGAGAGGGATTAACTGCAACTCTCCTCACTCGGATGCTAGGTGTGTATGAGGTGTGTAGTAAAAGTCAGTAGAAGTGTGCCGTGGTGTGACTGCTCATGCTTACCTACCGAGGTTCACGCGGCGTCCTTAAGAGAGGCTCGGGTCTTTGTGGTGTGAATGACTTGAGTCAGAAAAATGGTTTCAGAAAGTTCAGAAAGTTTATTGAAAAAACTTCAAAAGATATTCAAAATACAAAGCAGTAAAAGTAAAACTATAAAAATGTAAAATACAAAATCAAAAGTTTAAACCCGAGCGTGTAGACACTTGATGTTTTAAAAGATCTCGGTCTCAGAGACTAAGTCCCAAAACAGGAATTTGAAAGTCAGAGTGACGTGGAGCCCTTTAGAAAAAGTGAAAAAGAGCCAAACTGTCTGTTTTTTCCAAGATTCTGTAAAACCTCAACAATGCAGATTCGCAGAAACGCTATACACTCACGAGTTCCTATGTGGTTTAACTCAAAGTATGGCAGACTTATCCTGACCTCACAGGTGCATAGACACCGCGGATGTGTGCATGATTGACAGGATATGTAAAAGCAATAAAAAAGTAGTTATGACTATATGACATATGAATGAAATGATGATAAAAGAACATATATGGTAAAAACAAATTCAACAATTGCATAACTCTTTCTGATCTTTCAACAAGACGTAAAGAGAAAGAGTTACACTATACTAATACAGAAAGATGATCACCTCGTTACAGTAAAGTGATTATTATAAGAGGAAACAGTCGACGCTCACAGCCTCTGTACCAATGAAATACAAGAAGTCTTTTGTACCATACCATAACTGTGGGAATGATCCGCTACTGACCAATGAAAAACATCTTTCACTACTCTACAGCTCATCTTTTGGTTTTGTAATCATCCTCTTCTTCCTCATCTTCTTCTTCTTCTCCTCTTTGTGGAACACCTTCCCGTCCGTCTGCTTCCTCCAGCTCAGTTTGACGTCGCCTTTCACCCCCTGGTCCTTCAGCTTCTGTTTGATCTGACAGAAAACATTTTCTTTGTCAAACACTGACAAACATTCAGGTCAATGACATTCTCATAGCAGGATTTTGCCTCGAACGGGCGGTAAAGTGGCTTCAACCCATGTTGACATTCCCCAGTAGAACAATGGATTCCCCAGCCAGAACCCCTTCCAGTACCTGACACAGTGACTCCAAGAAGGCTGAATACTGCCACCTGCTGATTGGTGCATAAGCACAAACTACAGGAGTTTGGTTCCAGAACCAGAGCAGTGTGCCAACACAAGCTCAACTTCATCTAGCTCCAGTTGCTTCCCCACCAGAGAGGTGACGTTCCATGTATCTAAAGCCAGTCAACGCTGACGGGGATCAGCATGCCAACGCCAGCGCCTTCGCCTGCATTACACCTGACCCTCATGCCCGTCCATGCAAGACGCCAGAGCTGTCATGTCGTCCATCTTTTCACACATTCTTATTATAACAGCATTATTTAAAGACACTCTTCTCTTTGTTCACCTCGTCACACAGGGGACCCTGTTGGTCTGTTTTGAATGTAATGATGAAGATGTACCTGCTTCAACATGGCGTCCATCACTGCCGGGTCATTCATATCCACAGAGGAGCTCTTCACCAGCCTCACTTTGACCACTCCTTTTGAAACTGAAGCGTCTTTGAGAAGCAGACAGACGGGATCATTCAAGATGCTCGTGGTTAAAGGTTTAATCTGTGATTTTTCACACTTAAATGTAGAAATCAAGTATCTCCTCTGAAAATAACTCTGTGAGTCATGACTGTCTACAATGGGTGTAACACCCGAGTCCCACTGTCTGTGATGTTTTCAGAGTTTTCAGAGTCCTATCTTCACTTTGTTTACATCGCCAGGACGGCCGGCTGACTCCTCCCCTCGTGTATAAAAGTTGTTTAATTGAGGGACTAGAGAGAAGAAGAATAACATACTGTACTCACTGCTTAACTGTGTTTCTAGATCACGCTCATTTCAGGTAAATTTACATGCAGTGTGAAGATACCAGCATAATAAAGATCGCTAGCATGAGCATGCTAACACAACAATGCAGCGCCAGTTGTTTTGGTTTCATGCTGGTGCTCAAGGGCGACACCTGCTGGATCAAAAAATCACATATAAAGACTTTAAATGATCATCTGCATGGACTATCATAAAGACAAACTCTGTTCCACTTTCCTACTCTGTTTGTAAGGAGATTGTTTGTGTTTCAAAGATTTCCTCGGTTCACTGCTACAGAATCATCACCTGCCTTTTCGTACTATGATTTGTGGCCACGATAATCACGCCCGTCGAAGTAATGCCCCACTACTCCTCCACGACATTCAGACTCCCACCCCCCCCCTCTGTCCCGTCTTCAGAGGCGTTACAGAGGAGAGAGGGGATCAGCTGAGTCAGCGGGGGAGCACAGCGCTGTGTGTGTGTGCACGTCTGACTGTGTGCATGTGGAGCTCCTGCGGCGCCGTGCTTGGACCTTGGACCCTGACTTTTCTCACCTGTGTGTCTTTATCCCCTGATTAACTCTAGTTTCCGCTCGCGAGCAGGTCACAGGATATGAACTTGGCTCGCTCACTGTGAATGTACCTGAATATTTCCTGCAGCGTTCACACATCAGCTCACCCCCAAATGTTCTTAAGAGTGTAGCGCAGGTATTTGGGGCAGTTTGACTCGTGATAAATGTGATAAAGGGTCTCTGAACATAGAGTTGAATAGATCTCTAACCTTTAATGATGGTGTCGTTTTGAGAAGAAGCTGTCGTTGCTGCAGGATCGGCTGATGGAAGAAACAGGAGAGGGACAAGTTGGACTTATTATGGAGTCACAACATTTGTATTACAAATTAAACATTTGAATAAATGCTCTTTTAAAAAAAACATACAGTGGATGTGGTTGGGCGGCGCCCTCTATTGACCAGCCACCCCTGGTTGAATCCACAATGTAACGATAGCTCACCACTGTAGCAGATGGATGCTCTCTTGTAGTGACAGGGCCAGTCCTCCCATCTGCCTGACTTTATTAAATAAGCGGCCACGCATGTCTCTGGTTCATCGCTGTTATTGGGTTCATTTTCATTCCAGTACCTAAACGAAGAATTACTTCCATCCGTCCACTTCCAGGACTCTCTGAAGAGGCCGATCCAAATCAGGGATCCTGAGCTCAGCTTCTTTATCTTCTGGTTCTCATCCAGGTTTCTCACACTGGCCAGGTCAGTGTGGTGTTCTCTGCAGTAGCTCTGGGCCTCAGTCCATGTCATGTTAGTGTTGATGAGGACAAAGGTCACATTCCACCCTGAAGAGAGACCACAGTGTTGTACCAAACTGTATCCAGGAAGTATCTGTGCCTTAATGCTTTGACAATTTAAAACTCTGTGTGTGTGCCTTGGTGCATGTCTCAACAGTTTCTATGTAAAGCAGCGTAATGATCAACATCTATCTGCTTTGAATAAAGTTCCAGTGAAAACAACAGAGAGATGGAGGAAAACAAGAGTTCACTGTCATAATTCATATTCTCACCTGTGACATTACTGCAGACTGGCTTGTGAAGTTGCCCACATGGTACATCGTTCCAGAGTCCATCACCTAACATCTGTGCACAGTGCCCTAAACTGAGATAATTGTTGGGTTCTCCAGGTGACCAGTGTCTGAAGGTGCTCTCTCCAGGTTTGTAGAAACTTCTGTCTGACAGTGACCACCTCCAGCTCTCCACTTCGTCGTACAAACCTATCCACACCAGCTGAAAGCAACATTTGATTTATATTATTTTTCAGCTTCAGTTTGGAAAAGTACAAACAGCAGGATGTAGTCAGGGCCGTGTTCAGACTTTTCAGACTAGGGTGGCAAGTAAACGGGAGGTCAGGACATGCAGCCTGACCACCAATGAGGCATCGCCTCATTACATGGACGTGGTGAAGAGGACTCACGTGGCTGGATTTTAAGTAGACCATTCTGCTTAAATTTGCCTCTCTGTTCAGCAGCTCCACGTCCTCCATGTTGTCCATGGAGGCCAGGTCGGTGTATCTGTCTCTGCAGTAGCTCAGAGCTTCACTCATGTTCTTCGGCTCGTGCACAAAATGAAACTGACGTCCAACATGTGTATAAACGGCACACAGTCCTGAAGAGAAGCACACGGATCAGATTCACACCCTGAAGTGTAACCTGCTGTTCATGTCTTTGTGATGAAAACACTGAAAGGTTTATTCTGAAAATAATTCAGTGATCATGATTGTGTTCAGTGTAAGAGGAGTGTAAGAAGAATGACATCATTAATAACGTTAATATTAAAGCCTTTGGATTCAATCAGAAGAGTCACTTACCTGCTGCAGCCATCAAACTCAGGAGAAGTTTTTCCATCCTCGTGTGAAGAGACTGAAGTCCTGCAGCTGCTCAGATGACTCTGTGTTCAGCAGTAACTTTTAAATGCATTTCATGCAAAGTCATGTTGGTAGAACTCATTTGGTTATCAGGCACAGCTTCAGGAGTCAAAACACTCAGATGTTTACAAAAATACATTTTATCATCTACTAATACTTCTAACCTGGATCAGAGAATCCATAAAGACTGGACGGGATTCAGACCTTTAAAGAAGAGGTTCATCTAGATTAAGGATCAGGATCAGCTCTCTGCTGAGACATCACGTCAGTCGTGATGATTGGTCGGGTACCACCGTGCAGTCCAATTTGTTGTTTGAGTCATCGCAGAAATGTATGGATCTGTGATCGGTTAATTTTACACAGTGACCATGGTAACGGCGGTCCTCAGGCTGCATCAGGTGGTCAGGCTCCATCAGGTGGTCAGGCTGCATCAGGCTGCATCAGGTGGTCAGGCTGCATCAGGTGGTCAGGCTGCATCAGGTGGTCAGGCTCCATCAGGTGGTCAGGCTCCATCAGGTGGTCAGGCTGCATCAGGTGGTCAGGCTGCATCAGGTGGTCAGGCTCCATCAGGTGGTCAGGCTGCATCAGGTGGTCAGGCTGCATCAGGTGGTCAGGCTCCATCAGGTGGTCAGGCTGCATCAGGTGGTCAGGCTGCATCAGGTGGTCAGACTGCAACAGGTGGTCAGGCTGCATCAGGTGGTCAGGCTGCATCAGGTGGTCAGGCTGCATCAGGTGGTCAGGCTCCATCAGGTGGTCAGGCTGCATCAGGTGGTCAGGCTGCATCAGGTGGTCAGACTGCAACAGGTGGTCAGGCTGCATCAGGTGGTCAGGCTCCATCAGGTGGTCAGGCTGCATCAGGCTGCATCAGGCTGCATCAGGCTGCATCAGGTGGTCAGGCTGCATCAGGTGGTCAGGCTGCATCAGGCTGCATCAGGTGGTCAGGCTGCATCAGGCTGCATCAGGTGGTCAGGCTCCATCAGGCTGCATCAGGCTGCATCAGGCTGCATCAGGCTGCATCAGGTGGTCAGGCTGCATCAGGTGGTCAGGCTGCATCAGGCTGCATCAGGTGGTCAGGCTGCATCAGGCTGCATCAGGTGGTCAGGCTGCATCAGGTGGTCAGGCTGCATCAGGTGGTCAGACTGCAACAGGTGGTCAGGCTGCATCAGGTGGTCAGGCCCCATCAGGTGGTCAGACTGCAACAGGTGGTCAGGCTGCATCAGGTGGTCAGGCTGCATCAGGCTGCATCAGGTGGTCAGGCTGCATCAGGTGGTCAGGCTGCATCAGGTGGTCAGGCTGCATCAGGTGGTCAGGCTGCAACAGGTGGTCAGGCTGCATCAGGTGGTCAGGCTGCATCAGGTGGTCAGGCTCCATCAGGTGGTCAGACTGCAACAGGTGGTCAGGCTGCATCAGGTGGTCAGGCTGCATCAGGTGGTCAGGCTGCATCAGGCTGCATCAGGTGGTCAGGCTGCATCAGGTGGTCAGGCTCCATCAGGTGGTCAGGCTGCATCAGGTGGTCAGGCTGCATCAGGTGGTCAGGCTCCATCAGGTGGTCAGACTGCATCAGGTGGTCAGGCTCCATCAGGTGGTCAGGCTGCATCAGGTGGTCAGGCTGCATCAGGTGGTCAGGCTCCATCAGGTGGTCAGACTGCATCAGGTGGTCAGGCTGCATCAGGTGGTCAGGCTGCATCAGGTGGTCAGACTGCATCAGGTGGTCAGGCTGCATCAGGTGGTCAGACTGCATCAGGTGGTCAGGCTGCATCAGGTGGTCAGGCTGCATCAGGTGGTCAGGCTGCATCAGGCTGCATCAGGTGGTCAGGCTGCATCAGGCTGCATCAGGTGGTCAGGCTCCATCAGGCTGCATCAGGCTGCATCAGGCTGCATCAGGTGGTCAGGCTGCATCAGGTGGTCAGGCTGCATCAGGCTGCATCAGGTGGTCAGGCTGCATCAGGCTGCATCAGGTGGTCAGACTGCAACAGGTGGTCAGACTGCATCAGGTGGTCAGGCTGCATCAGGTGGTCAGGCTGCATCAGGTGGTCAGGCTGCATCAGGTGGTCAGACTGCATCAGGTGGTCAGGCTGCATCAGGTGGTCAGGCTGCATCAGGTGGTCAGGCTGCATCAGGTGGTCAGGCTCCATCAGGTGGTCAGGCTGCATCAGGTGGTCAGACTGCAACAGGTGGTCAGGCTGCATCAGGTGGTCAGGCTGCATCAGGTGGTCAGGCTGCATCAGGTGGTCAGGCTGCATCAGGTGGTCAGGCTGCATCAGGCTGCATCAGGTGGTCAGACTGCAACAGGTGGTCAGACTGCATCAGGTGGTCAGGCTGCATCAGGTGGTCAGGCTGCATCAGGTGGTCAGACTGCATCAGGTGGTCAGGCTGCATCAGGTGGTCAGACTGCATCAGGTGGTCAGGCTGCATCAGGTGGTCAGGCTGCATCAGGTGGTCAGGCTCCATCAGGTGGTCAGGCTGCATCAGGTGGTCAGACTGCAACAGGTGGTCAGGCTGCATCAGGTGGTCAGGCTGCATCAGGTGGTCAGGCTGCATCAGGTGGTCAGGCTGCATCAGGTGGTCAGGCTGGACCTGGGTACCCTGACCCTCTAAGTGTTGAGGTTCTGTTGGTTATGAATCGGTGCAGATGAAGATGGATGTTAGCATGCTAATGTTTGTGTGATGTTCTGTGTGCAGGTACACGCTGTGAGCCGTGTCTGAGTGCTGATGTGAAAAGAACAGACGTCACACTGAACGCTGACCTCCCTCACCTGTCTCTCAGAGATCCTCTCGCCCAATCAGAGGGCTTCACGGCTCGCTGTCCGTCCTCTGAGCCGCGGTCGAGGACTCTCGGTTCCAGCGAGACGAACAGACGAGGACGGTGAAGAGGAGGGAGGAGGGGTGAAGGCGTGTCCGACCTCCTCACGCTGACTCAGCAGGTCTGCAGGTTTATAAACAGACGGAGACGATGAGCTCGTCACCACGGAGACCATGGCCTGGCTGCTCTGCATCGCCTGCATCCTGGTCTGCTGCCCGCTGCTGCTGCTGCACGGCAAAGCTTCAGGTAAGCTCACCTGAACACCTTTTTAAAAGGTTTCAAACCAAAGAGTCCTTTGAGATTCTGATAGCAAAGCATTAGAGTTACAAAATGTTTATTTATTCATATTTGAACTCGTTGAACTCTGAGTGTGATTTTAAGGTCCTGACACGCCGAGGAGGGCGTCGTTCTAGGTGTACCGTCGATGAGCGGTCGTCGCTCTAGTTTTTGCGGTGTGTCCGGCTACGTTGCTACCTTTTTTCAGTCGACTGGACATGTTGAATTGGGTCGGTGAGAGGGAGCTCTCTGATTGGCTGTTGGGAGGTTTCATTTCTCTCCAGCTCTCCTCTCAGGTTCAGTAAAGCCTCTTGAGCATGTCTCTGTAGTCTCCATGCTTTCACCCATTAGTGAGGTTTCTCCTTATTTGTCTCCTCCTCCTCTTCTTTTCTTTTTCCACTAAAAGACCAAGAGCTGACAACACCAGCACCATCTTCTACTTTTTATCAGACTCCATTAGTAGACGACCTATAATACGAGAGGTGACCGACAGCGGTGTGAAAATGGTCTTCTTGTATCATAAACAACAGACTACTGCCCCCTGCTGGCATGGAGAGTTATTTCCTCTCAGAACATACGTGGTGGTTGGCCGTCGGCTGTAGTCTTCGCGGTGTGTTCAAGTGCAACTTTTTGGCTAAGACGTGAGGCGGCCTTCGTCACCACCAGTTCTTTGCCGTCTGCTTGGTGTGTCAGGGTCTTCATGAAGACTGAGCTGTGCAGACTGTTATCATCACATGACTAAAATGTCCTACAGCTTAATAAGAAGACAGACGTTCTGTTAGTGGGTTCTGATTTCTGTGAGGCTGTTCATTGGCTCTCTGTAAAACAAAAAATGGATTTTAAATCATTTGAACTGTTTCCAAAGGCAGAAACGTCCGGGCTCCTTCTTAATGTCGTCAGGCAGCTCACTTATCGTGCTGTCACACCTGAGCCGTAGTGTTGATCACTCAAACATCTGAATGTTTCTCTCTTCACTCTGAGCGTCATGTGATCACTCAAACATCTGAATGTTTCTCTCTTCACTCTGAGCGTCATGTGATCACTCAAACATCTGAATGTTTCTCTCTTCACTCTGAGCGTCATGTGATCACTCAAACATCTGAATGTTTCTCTCTTCACTCTGAGCGTCATGTGATCACTCAAACATCTGAATGTTTCTCTCTTCACTCTGAGCGTCATGTGATCACTCAAACATCTGAATGTTTCTCTCTTCACTCTGAGCGTCATGTGATCACTCAAACATCTGAATGTTTCTCTCTTCACTCTGAGCGTCATGTGATCACTCAAACATCTGAATGTTTCTCTCTTCACTCTGAGCGTCATGTGATCACTCAAACATCTGAATGTTTCTCTCTTCACTCTGAGCGTCATGTGATCACTCAAATATCTGAATGTTTCTCTCTTCACTCTGAGCGTCATGTGATCACTCAAACATCTGAATGTTTCTCTCTTCACTCTGAGTGTCATGTGATCACTCAAACATCTGAATGTTTCTCTCTTCACTCTGAGTGTCATGTGATCACTCAAACACCTGAATGTTTCTCTCTTCACTCTGAGTGTCATGTGATCACTCAAACACCTGAATGTTTCTCTCTTCACTCTGAGCGTCATGTGATCACTCAAATATCTGAATGTTTCTCTCTTCACTCTGAGCGTCATGTGATCACTCAAACATCTGAATGTTTCTCTCTTCACTCTGAGCGTCATGTGATCACTCAAACATCTGAATGTTTCTCTCTTCACTCTGAGTTTCTCCTCCAGCCTCCTCGTGTTTATTCTGCAAAAAGTCAGAGTGAGCTGATGTGAGAACACAGCAGGATATAATCAGGAGAATTCACCTGGAGCCAGTGGGAGGAGTCAGTGGGAGGGGCCAGTGGGGGGGGTGGTGACCTTTATTCCCTGTGATGGCTGTACGACCATAGACTGTCTGCACGCCACCTCTACCATCTCCGTGCTCTAATCAACCTGCTGCTGCATGTTTCCTGTTCTCCAGGATGTTCTCGTGTTACCTAAGGGTGGTATTCTTTTATCCTCTACTTCCAAATATTCTTCGCTTTTGTGTCTTCTTTTTTTTTTTCTGCAGAGCTGAATATCAAACGTCCTGCAGCGTGTTTTCTTTTGTTCTTCCCCACCGACTGAACAAACGATTCATTCATTTCTTAGAGTGTGAGAGAGTTTCTCACCTTATTTTCATTTGGACCTTTTTTTATTCAGCCTCATCGTACTTCCATGTCGGTTACTATGAAGCTCCTTTTCTTTGCTCTCGTTGTCCTCATTCTGGGGACGTTCATTTATTCATGTGGTTTTTAAAAGGCTTCTCGTTACCATATATGGTCATATAACACTGCTTACTTATCGATGTGGGCACGACCTCGGTCTCT
>NC_089202.1:31903479-31908479 GCF_963930695.1 Labrus bergylta
TGGTGATGGTGATGGTGATGATGATGATGATGATGATGATGATGATGATGAAGGTGTGTACTTCCTGCCCAGGTGTGGAGCTCCTCCTCTCTGAGGTGTATGACTCAGCGTTCTCCGGTCTGCGGTCCGGTCGCTCGTTCTCTCAGACGAACATCTACAGAGTCCTGCAGAGGAGGATGCTGGGAGTCCGCCTCGCCCTCACCGGACACTTCAGATGTAAAATCACTTACACACCTTCAGACTGGTTCACACTGGTTTGAACTGGTTTGAACTGGTTTGAACTGGTTTGAACTGGTTTATAGAATTGGAAACTTGGTAACTTGAAGAAAACAGATAAAGTGATAACTGGGTCTCTCTCTCTCTCTTAGGCCCCTCCCCCTGTGAGGAGGAGCGGCGGGCGGCGATGGAGGCTCTGAGTGTTTTCGTCCCGTCCTGTGAGAGTGGAGGATCCTTCAGGTCCACACAGTGTCAGCAGGGGGCGCAGTGCTGGTGCGTGGACCCCACAGGGAGGGAGGTTCCTGGGACACGACGGCTCGGAGACGCCGCGCTCTGCAGTGAGTGACCCGGAGGTCGAAACACGAGGAGACGAGACTCCTCTCCTCTCTCCTCTCTCCTCTCTCCTCTCTCCTCTCTCCTCTTCTCCTCACCTCTTCTCTCCTCTCCTCTCCGTTTCCGGTTTCCGGTTTCCAGTGAGTGTGAGTGTGAGTGTGAGTGACGGTGGTGGTGTTGCGAGTGGCGCGGAGATTGAATTGTTTGCTATCCTTTCTATTGTTTTCAAAGTGCACGATCAGGTCAGATTGTTTTCATATTTATATTGAGTGTTGTTGGCTGTGTAAGACAGATCGTTGGAGGGGTTGGAGGGAGGAATGGCGTCTGCTGAGACTTCACCTCCGACTCTCCGGCAGGGAGTTCGGATAGTCCCTCCGAACGGTACTGTCACCGTGGAGGAGGTTCTGTTAGCTGCAGGTGAACAGGTAGGCCATGAGAAACTCTTGTATGCATCCCGAATGAACAAGGCTGTGGTTGTCTTTCTGAAGAGTCAGCCTCTTGTGTATCAGCTGATTGAGAGTGGTGTGTTCATTAGGGATTTGTTTGTGCAGGTTTCCCCGTTGTCGGTTCCCTCTACGCGGATCACCGTATCCGGTGTTCCGCCGTTTATTTCTAACGACTTGTTAGAGAACGAACTCCGCAGGTTTGGGAAGTTTGCGAGTGGTTTCAAAACTGTGAGTCTAGGGTGTAAAGATCCCAAACTGAAACATGTCCAATCTTTGCGGCGTCAGGTGTTCATGTTTTTGGATTCGCCCACACAGACTCTGGAGGTTTCCTTTAGAGTGAAACACGGTGACGCTTCTTATATGGTGTATGCGAGCTCGGGACAACTGAAGTGTTTTGAGTGTGGTGATGTGGGACACAAACGTTTTGCGTGTCCGCACAGACAGCAGGAGGCGGCTAGTGCTGCCGCTGACGCGGGCAGCTCTGTTAGTATGGCGCATGTGGCGGGGGCCGCGTCCGCGTCCGTGCCCGGGGCGGGGGCCGCGTCCGCGTCCGTGCCTGCGGCAGAGGCCGTGTCCGCACCTGCGCCTGGTGCTGAGGCCGTGGCTGAGGTAGAGGTGGCTTCGACCAGCTCTCAGGCTACAGAAAAATCACAGACTGTAGATAATGATAAAACTGAAGATTCCACAAGTTCTGCAGTTGTAGATGTTTCATTGAAGGAAGGTAAGACAGTGTGTTGTAGCCAGGCATCATGTGAAGGAGAGGACATGGATGAAGATTATGAGTCAGACAATGCATCCATTGCTGATTTGCCAAATAGTGGCTCTGGTCTTTATTCTTTAGAGTCAATCAATCAGTTTATGGACGAAACGTACAACAAATCAGTAAAAATAAGTGACTACTTTAGTGATACTGAAAAGTTCATAAAGTCAGTCAGCATACTGAAAAGACAGGTTGGTTTTGACCTCCTGGACGCGAAAAAACGTTTCCGTCTTAAAAAGCACATCACCGCACTGAGGAAAGCTGGACGTAAGAGTGTGAAGAAGACAAAGAAATGATCATGCATCACAAGGTGTTTTTCTTCTTCTACTGTTCCCTGTTTGTGTCTACTTGTCTGTTCTTTCTCTCTGATCTTTCTATGAGGAGTCTTAAGATAGGATCTCTTAACATTAATGGTGGGAGGGACAGACAGAAAAGGGGCCTTATCTCTGAGATCTCAACTCAGAAAAACATTGATATCTTGTTTTTACAAGAGACTCATACCACACCATCAGATGAGACAGATTGGGGTTTATGGTGGGAGGGCTCTAACTACCTTAGCCATGGCACCAACTTTAGTGCAGGAGTAGCCATTTTGTTTAGAGCATCTGCAAATGTAAAGATCGTCTCTTGTGCTGAAATTGTAAAGGGAAGGCTTTTAATTGTAAGAGCAGAAATAGAGGACACTGTTTTCTGCTTCACTAATATTTATGCTCCAAATAATGGAGCTGAAAGGGTAGCTTTCTATACCCGCCTCCAAAAGGAGTTACTGATCTATAATCAGGATCAGATCATTCTTGGTGGTGATTTTAACTGCACACTTGATTTCACCGTGGATAGAATAGGAGAGGAGCCACATCCACATTCATCCCAGACTTTAAACACTGTCATCTCTCACCTGGATTTGTTGGACACATTTAGAGTGAAACATCCACAATCCAGACAGTATACATGGGTCAGGGTTAACAGTAACAGGGTGTGTGCAGCTAGACTGGATAGGGTTTACATCTCCAGAACTCTCAACCCCAGATTAATTCATTGTAATATTCTGCCTGTCGGCTTCACTGATCACCATTTTGTTAGTGTGGAGCTGATTATTTCACCAGGTGAAAGGGCTAAGTCCTTCTGGCATTTTAATAACAAGCTTCTACTGGACAATGTTTTCTGTAAAAACTTTGGGTGTTTTTGGGATCAGTGGCAATTAAGAAAAGTTGAGTTTGATTCTTTGAAGCTTTGGTGGGAGGTTGGTAAAGCTCAGATTCGTGTTTTTTGTCAGCAGTACACGTCACACTCTTCTGCTAGATTAAAAACAGTCATTAAAAATCTTGAGGACAACATTAAGAACCTTGAGGAGGGGTTAAATGGGAGTGTGGATCCCACCACTGGTACCCTGCTGAAGGAGAAACGTATGGAGTTGAGCTCTTTCCTGCAGGAGAGGGTGAAGGGAGCTCTTGTGGGGAGTCGTTTCCTTCAACTCAAAGACATGGATGCCCCAACGTCTTTCTTTTTCAATCTTGAGAGATCTGTGGCTCAAAAAAAGCTGCTGACTTGTCTGAAACTACCAGGAGGTCGAATAACAGCTGATCCAAAGGAAATGAGCAGTCATGCCATGCAGTTCTATGAGGATCTGTTTGGAGCAGAGAGTTGCAGCCAGGAGTGTCGCAGGGAGCTCCTGGAGGGTCTCCCTCAGCTCAGTGTGGAGGAGAGGTCTCTTCTGGAAGGGGAGCTGTCTCTGGAGGAGCTCACTGCTGCTGTCACTCAGATGGCAACAGGAAGAGCACCTGGAATAGATGGGTTGTCCACAGACTTTTTTAAGAGGTTCTGGAATATCCTTTGGTCTGACCTGCATAGTGTTTTAATGGAGTGTTGCAGGACCGGGTCTCTTCCTGGTTCTTGTAAGAAAGCAGTTCTTTCCTTGCTCCCCAAGAAAGGTGACCTGGCATTGTTAAAAAACTGGAGGCCGGTTGCTTTGCTTTGTGCGGACTACAAGATCCTCTCCAGAGCTTTATCGAACAGACTAAAGGACGTTCTGGGAAGTGTGGTCCATAAAGACCAGAGTTACTGTGTTCCAGACCGGACAATCATGGATAATGTTTTTCTTATCAGAGATGTCATTGATGTGTGTAAAATCTATAATCTAAATGTTGGCATTGTGTCTCTGGATCAAGAGAAGGCGTTTGACAGGGTGGATCACTCGTATTTGTTTTCTGCACTGAGGTCTTTTGGTTTTGGGGATGGTTTTGTGTCATTAGTTGGGTTGTTGTATCAGGATGCACAGTGTTTGGTGAAGATGGGGGCGGGGTTGAGTCGGCCAATCCCTGTACGGCGAGGGATCAGACAAGGTTATCCCATCTCCGGCCAGCTGTACAGCTTGGCTATTGAGCCCTTGCTGTGCAGGTTGAGGGGCCGGCTCAGCGGGCTTTCTTTGCCCGCGGCCTGTAGCATTGAATGTCCCCCTACAATTTCTGCCTATGCTGATGATGTAAACATCTTCATCTCCAATCAGGGGGACGTTCGGTGCCCTTTCATACAGGGACACCCTGTCCCTGTATGAAAGGGCAACAGCTGCACGGGTGAACTGGGAAAAAAGTGGTGCCTTATTGGTGGGAGAGTGGAGGGACCAGGCAGTGTCCAGTCTGCCGGGTGGACTTGAGTGGGGGAGGGAGGGGTTGAAGGTGTTGGGGGTTTATTTGGGTACCGAGGGCTTTAAAAGTAAAAACTGGGAGGGAGTTAGGGAGAAAGTGTGCGCTCGGTTGTCTAAATGGAAATGGTTGCTACCCCAGTTGTCGTATAGGGGAAGAGTTCTGGTGGTCAATAACTTGGTTGCCTCGACTCTCTGGCACAGACTTGTGGCTTTGACACCTCCAAGAGGGCTGGTGGAGGACATTCAAAGGGCCATCCTGGACTTCTTCTGGTCAGGCAAACACTGGGTCCAGGCGGCAGTCCTCTACCTGCCGGTGGCTGAAGGGGGACATGGACTTATAGACATTCTGTCAAAAATTGCCTCATTCAGACTCCAGACTGCACAGAGACTCCTTTTCACTTGTGGTCCCAGCTGGATGGACATCGCTCGACTGCTGCTGAGGAGAGCTGGACGGCTGGGGTACACTAAGCAGCTCTTTCTGTTAAAGCTTGAGGAGGTGGATCTCACTGGATTAACATCCTTTTATATGTCTGTAATGCAGGCATGGAAAATGTACACATTCAAAAGGAAAAAAACTGAGAGTCCGGGAATGTGGATCTTTGAG